>NW_019174334.1:2897928-2917441 GCF_002260705.1 Seriola dumerili
GTGTGTGTGTGTGTGTGTGTGTGTGTGTGTGTGTGTGTGTGTGTGTGTGAGAGAGAGAGAGAGAGAGCTTTATGACATGCAGCGTATTGTCCCTGGAGCTGCAGCAGCCGCAGTCCGGCTTCCTGTGATCTGGCGACTGGGTGGCAAATGTGTAGCCTCCCTGTTAGCAACATCATATCTCCCAGTTATGTGTATGTGGGTGGCTGCCGGAGCATGACGGGTTCATGGGAATGTTCGGGACAGTATTATCTCCAGACGTTTTGATTTCAGTGCAAAGTCACTGCACGAAAACATTATTTTAAAAAAAAAGTCATTGGTAAAAGGTCTGTTGTATAAGATAAATCATACAGTGAGATGTCAAGGGAAGCCGTAGGAGGATTCACGCTGCCTGAACTTTGGTCAGCTGTAACCAGTGGTCACAGGTTTCCATTCAAATATAATGAAGTGGTGCCAGTGACCTTCTACTCAGCCCTGCACACACAAACTCTGAAATACAGATAACGAGCTGTAAACACAAATATAACGTCAATAAGCAAATAAAACATCTTAGTTTAAGGTTTGGGTTTGAAAGGGAAAAAAGTTTTCAACCTCATTTATAAGAAGACAACTTTATTGGTATAGAAGATCTAAAATTGAGTGCAACAGAGTAAGTAAGAGAAAGAAAAATGACAGCACAGTATCAGTGCAGCACATGATATAGATTAATAGTCCTAAATTGAATTGAATAGAAGACAGAAAAGCCTTTTGAGCGCCTCAGCATGACTTGTCAGTTGGCTTCAGGTTATTGAATTGAAGTCAAATTTGCGTATGCCCACCTCACACTCCAACCACAGAGCTTTTACTTCCCACCATGCTATATCTTAATATTAACCTTGAGTCGTCTCTATAATCCCTCTGCAGTGAGAAAAGAACATTCTGTCATGTTTGGTGGAGCGAGCTCTACATTTGAATTGAACATTTGCACTTTAAGACGGCGTGATCTTTTATCATTTCTGCGGAACAGACTGACCTTTTTTTTTTTCCTTTAAACAAAACTGATGTCTAGTTCCAGTCTCAAGTCCAAACTGGATTGGCCCCATCTGGAGGTCACGACCCCTCTCCCTGTTCACTTAAGTCAGTGATTTTGTGACAGAGGCCTTCAATCCAGACAAAATGGAGAACTGTTGTTTTTTTTGTTTTTTTTGGTAGCCAGCGCCTCTCCAGGCATCTGCCATTAACATTCAACCGAGCAAAGTCACATTCAGACGCTAATCAATTGATCAATATTTGCTCCTCTGTTGCATTTACTGCAAAGTGAGTCTAACAATTCCTAATGTAGCCGCCACTGCTGTGTTTGCTAATATGCGCAGTTTGTCCTCAAAGGTCCAGCGGTGACGTAGAAAGGAGTAATGTCTTTTATTTGACGGGCGTTTTAGGTTGCAGCGGGTTATGTTCCCGGCACAGATTATGTGAGCTATGTGTGCACCTGAGGATGTCCGGAGAGCGGGCCAGAACAGACAGTCCTCACCTGTTTGCTTTGTGTTGACCATCTGTTAGGAAGACCAGCTTTACAATACCTGTGATAGCAGGATTAGCGTTGTGAATCCGTTGCTTACAGCCATAAAGTGAATGGCTGAGACTGATATCCACTGGGACAAACACAGGGGGAGGGGGGGGCTAGAATAAACTATGCTAACATGCTAGCATTTTTATTAGCTTGCTCATTTCATAACATTTGATTCTCTGTAATGCAGCAGCAGTGTGACAACAGAGGCTACCTGGAAGTGAGCAGGAGCGGCACCGGGAGACCAAAACCCGCCACGTAGTCCGTCCTCTGTGAGGTATTTAAGCCTCATTCTTCTCTTGCCACAAGAACCTTTTATTCCAGGCCTCCCACCGACTCCAGCCACACCAGCTCTTAGTTTTTCAAAGAGACCTTAATCATTTTAATATGAAAGCTGCTAAGTACCCCCAATAATCACTTTGATGAAATGGAGGACATTTTAAACAGCCCCCCACCCCCCCCACCCCCCCCTGCTGCAGTTCAGCTTTTCACCCCTGCCTTTCATCAGTCTTTTCATCATTCCAGCTCCATTGACTAATGCTAGATCCTGATATGCCATGTAATTTACAACCTTTCAGCCTTTCCTAACTCCATCTCCATTCATCTCTCTCTTTGGCTTTGTCTCACCTTTTTAAATCCAAGTGACCAATCTGGTAAATTTTAGCTTAATGGGTTTTTTTTGTGGGGTTTTTTTTTTGTTTTTTTCCTGGACATTTTTATTTCATGTGTTACTTAGAGTAGAGTATTTGTTAATGACAATTCAACAACAAAAAAAAGAATGAACAGAGTGAATGAATACTGGATCTGCATTCGTTCAGTCCACCGGGACGTCGCTCTGTGTCTGCTGGATGTGAAGGAGGAAACTGTTTGACAACACATTCGCCTGAAAAAGTTGATAGAGCTGTTTATATTTCAGAGATGGTGTCTGCTTTGGAGTCTCCCTGCTTTTTCAGAAATCACTTATTGCAGCCTTCAAGTTTATTCAGCGATTTCAAAGGCTGTGCATCACCAAATGCTCGTCCCGCAATTTGAGCATTAGCTGTGGTCCAGTGGGCTGTCCCGTGAAAAAGTAGCAGTCAACAAAGTCTAAATTCACCTACTTTCAGAGTTCACGCTGTACCAGCTTGAGCTCTTGCAGAATCTAGGACAAGGTTTGTCTTTATCTGCGGACCAGAACTGGAGCAAAAGTGGCAGTGACTGAGTTGGAGTGGGCTCATGTTCTCTTGCAAAATACCGTCGTTTTCCCAGCGGTTGGCGAAAAGATAAAGAAGTCGGTGCTGTTGTTATGATTTCCCCACAGCCTCACATATGAATCAATGACCTGCTGTTCTCGAAACCAGGCCTGTCATCTCTTAGTTAGAGGGACCATTTTTACATTTAAGGCTGTGTGTGTGTGTGTGTGTGTGTGTGTGTGTGTGTGTGTGTGTGTGTGTGTGTGTGTGTGTGTGACTGTTTGGTGAGGTTGGTCTACCCGTCATAGTTATATATAGATATGTAAAATCTTTTTTCAAACTACACATAATCATAATATACTTTGTCATCAGTAATTGTATATCCTTGTGATGGAGCCCTCCTTTGTGTTATATGCCTTTGTGTTGAAGGTTTACAGTAAATGTACATATAAAGTACTGTTTATCAAATATCCCATTTTCAAAATATAGCGAGCAGAGATTATTGATTATTGATTTATAGGTGTGTTCTACTTGTTGCATTAGTATGATAATGATGAAGTACAAGCAAGTGCAGGAAAAATAGTATATTGTGCTATGGATGGGCAAGTATACCTTTTATTTTCTGTTTAATATTAGGCGGGACCCTGCATGGTTGATATCCAACAGGTTGTTCCAGTCTAATTTTATCCTGAATCAAATACAGTCACTTTTCAACTGCTGGAAAGATGTCTCATATTTTGGGAATATGAATGATATAGTAAACTGCTGACCTTGTTAGTGGGCGGAGTAGTGAAAGAAATACGTGAAGGAGCAAAAAGCTCAGTTCCCCTTTCAGTTACATTGGAAATCCTATAGTCATGATGAACTTGGCTGTTTTTGTTCTAAGAGGACTTTATGCATGCGAAGTGAAGCGCTTGCTTCCTTTCAAATCCAGTCTATCGTATAGCCACAATGAGAGTGATAGAAAGCAAGTAGTGCAAATGAGCCTTTGTTGACTTATTTATCACCTCTTGTGTGTTACCTTGGTATCTCTCTCTGCCTTTTGGCAGTTGCACTGCCTTGTGGTTTATTTATACCACATCTCATCATTTATTAAAAACTCAGTCAGTGGGGCAGGCGAAAGAGCATTAGGGAGTGAAGTCGACAGGCTGCTCGGGAATCATCCTTCCCTCGTGCCAAGTGGGGCTCCTCCTGCCCTCGCGCCTTGCAGCGAGCGCCAAAAGCCTACAGAGGCAGAAAGACAAAGGGAGGACGGTCAGGAATGCCAGTGAGCGTCTGTCTTCTAAGGAAAATAAAAAATTGCTCCCATCTGATATTAGAAGCATAAAGGATTTTTTAGAAATCTGGGGTCTAATTATATTCATTTTTGGAAGAAATGCTTTTTGTTCTCCGTGAGAAACATCAGATGAGAAGCTGAGCAAACACGTCTTTGCCAAGCAGACAAACAGCTACATCTGCTCTGGTAAGAATATGAAAACTATAAAACATCAAGAAAAGTCCAGAAGTTTCCAAAAATGTCATTGGACATTTATTGTGTGCAGAAGTTCCTGTTTTCGGAGGTCAGAAAGAAAATTTTCTAAAAGCTGAGGCCTAGCGGAGTATTTTGACGATATCTACTTCACTTTTCCTCTGGAGGAAGTTTCTTATTTTGAAATAGGCTTTTGTGTCATTCACAAAGCATTCGGAGGATTCATTTAAAAATAAGTAATATTAATCAATAGACTATTATGTCCCTTTTTTACACCGGGGATGTGAGCACACTGGACCCGAACCTCAACAGTCTGAAAATCCCCATGCCTAGATACACCTAGCTATTGTAGGGGTAAGTCACAAAAATATGTTTTCTTTCAATTTGTGTGAACTGACCCTTTAATGATCCATGCATTCCTCTCCATGCCTCCCCATTGTCCAGAGAGCGGGAGGACCAACAAAGCACAATAAAAATTCTTAAAATTTCCCAAACATCAATGAGAAAGCACAGACCCTGTGGTAACCTCAGTGAGGAATGTCACACCAGTGTCAGACACCGCGTGAAGAGATGGAACAGGACAGGACCAACGGTGCCGGCCGTCCCTCTGCCGTCCCTCAGCAAAATCTCAGACCTGCAGCTGTGGGAAAGGAAGTGGCTGTGCGTGTGTCTATTTAAACACCGGTGTAACCGGTAACACGGTGCGAGTCTGCAACTGTGCCGAGGAACGTTCCCTTTCTGCGGCGCAGACATTTTATCGGTTTGATACTAATAGATTGACAGGACAACACACCGTCACTTGCACGTATTTGATTGGCAAACACAGCGCATTGCAGGATGCCGTTGCATGATGTTTTTTTGCCAGAGCTTTCTGCTTTTTTCTGTCTGAACACGACCTTATCCTTGTGACAGAGTAGCCACCTGTCCGGGGTTTTGTCCAAAGCCTGTTTGAATAAACTCCTGGGAATAGATAAAAGAATTTAGTACATTTTATAATTTCTGATTCTTGATTGGTTGGTATATATTTTTACTGATGGTATATTCTTTGATTTTCAAAGCCAGAATATAGCAACTTTTAATATTTCTGTCTTTGGAAACTTGCAGCAGTTGTATCGAAAAAAGAGACACTGAGGCAGATAGCAATGTTCGCTGATACTCTCCACCCTCGCCCACAAATCTGAGCAGGGACAGTGAGATGAATGGGCTGAAAGCAACACAACTGCACCATTTTTCTCCGGGATTGTCTCATATTTCTACAAACACAAACTCCTTGTCCTTGGAATAAATTTAAAAGATGCTCCAATCACATAAAATTTCCTCACGGGGCGTTTTTAATCCAGCAGCACATTCTGGAGAGTCACTTTGAAAATGTATTTAAGGCCTAAGACAAACTTTGATTATGTAACTTAAGCTCTGCACTCCAGTGACCTTTGGCCGACGGTGTCCTTTGGACACCCACAGCACCTGGCTGCAAGCTGCCGACTCACCATTTAAGGCATGCCTTCCCTGTGGTCTGGTACACACTGCTGTTCCTCTTGCAGGAGCAATCAGCTGTCGTGACGGACAGACAGATAAGAGGACTGATATAGATAGCAGAGAGAGGGAGAGAGAGAGAGAGTAAATAATCACTTTGCTCAGATTTTTTTGTTCGTTGTGTGTCTAGTTTTCCAGCCAAAGTGTTGAGACATATCAGGATCATATCTTGATGAATCACAGTGCAGAGAGGCTCAGTAGATCATAACCACTTTTGATTGAGTGGGATTTTGAAAGCAGGGGAAAGGTGACGGTGCTGAAGGGCTCATTAAAATAACTAACCTGGTTAATGCATTTACTCTGGACACAGTCTGTGGAGGAGCTTATTTTGTCCTAATGTATGGATGTTCAGGGGTCTCCTCCTTTTGATCTGTGTGAATAGAGGAGCATCAAAGGAAGCAGAGGGTGCTCTCTGACTGTGTCTGTGTGTGTGTGTGTGTGTGGGTGGGTGTGTGAGTGCGAGAGAGAGAGAGAGAGAGTAATGAATGGGGAGTAATCTCATCATAAGGAAATTGTTTAACATACAGTAGTTCTGCCGCCTGATGGATGTGCCACCCTCTGCATGAATTGCCACTCTAACATTTTAATAATCACCAGTTACTATCGTTAAGGTAGTCATTACGCCTTACCTCCAGTGTCACACTGTTTCAGTGCTGCATTGGCCGTGTGCTGAAACAGGACATGATTGAGACAAGGCTGCCTGTGTTTTCTCTGCACAATGTGAATGTTGGAGCCAAGACATTCCCATTTCCCTCTCTGTAATTGAAAGTGCTGTCCATGCCATATTTACATTTATAATGATAAGTGGTGTTACCTTCCCTCTGTGGTACGGTACTTCATAGACCTACAGAAAATCTCGTCTGAGGGCAATTACAGCGCATAGTGTCTTGAAAATGTTACATTACATTCATTTGGCAAATGTCAACTCAGTGAGCACACAGGGGGGAACATGGAGGCACAGTTGGCACCCACCATTGCAGAGGCAGGGATTCTTTTTTTTCCCAGTAATGATACCTCCAGCTTGGTTGCGCTTTTCAGCGTACACAATTGGTCGTTGTCAAGGTTGTAGGGGAAACGGGACGGAGGGGCCAAAAAACAGGCAACAAAATCAGTAGATGCGGATCAGAGACTTGTTTGCAAAGAAAAGAAGTCCACTCAGGTGTGGCAGGGAATCCGAAGTCCTTAAACTAAGGCCAAGACTCAGGAACATCAAAACACGTGGAGCAACGAGGGAAACAGAGGCACGGCGAGACACCAGGGAAACACGGCAGACGCACTGAGGGAAAGACGGAGACTTAAATACTCGAGGGTAACTGACGCGGGTGAAACACATCAGGGCAGGACAGACAGTCACAGTGGCGGGGGAAACTAGACAAACACGGGAAGTAAAACGAACGGTGGACGCACAAGGTAGGTTACGAGTGTCATAGATACCACGGGAGACAGTCTTCTGTGACACCTTTGGGAATTTGGGTGGGTGGGTGGGTGGGTGATAACATATTAAGTGTGATGCATATGTTTTGCACTGATTTTTTTTTTTTTTTAATCTTCATTTGACTGTTTAGGTTAAGGATTTAGAGTTTAAGGATCAGAATTACATATAGACAATAATGTAGGGAAGTAAAATATAAAATGTTTTAAAAAATATTGAGAACATTTTCCAGAATTTGGTTTGTGGCCAGTGGCTGGTTGTACTGAGGGAGTTTGGACTTGTGACATTTTTTTTTTAAAGGGAATTTTGGGGAGACAGAGAAAGGTGGGGGGGGGGTTTCTTATGCTTACAGTGAGCACATATTGTTCTAATTTACTTGAGCATACATTACAGACACATGACTAATGTTATTTATACGGCAGCCTGGTAACACTGCTTTGACATTTGATCTGAAATACTGATTGCCTACAGTCATACTGCTGCTGCGGACTGACCAGGTGTCAGTAGATAAGATCAGGACATCAGTTGTTGTTGATGAGGTTCCGCCTCCTGCTCTGTAGACTTCTGGTTTCCTTTCCCCTGGCTGTCTGCCAAGTTACCTAGTAGCAGGCAGAGGGAAAACAAAACAGATCCTTTTTCCCTCTCCTCGCTTTCTGACTTCTTTGAAGTTTCCACAGCATCAGCAGAATTGGAAAAAAAAACTAAAAAAAAAAAAAAAAACACATGGGAGTGTTCATCAGGAAACCCCACCTTCCCCCTTGCCATGTTGTTGACTTCTCGCTAATTTTAAGGGCTTGGTCTCGTATTTTCCAGTCTATGGTTTTACACACTGACATCATACATTCCATTTGCGAAAATCACCGCCTGAAGCAGACATACTTGCTTCAGTGTGTGTGTGTGTGTGTGTGTGTGTGTGTGTGTGTGATGTAAACCATGTAATTATCTGCTATCGACACATACTTCACTACAGATGAGACACAGGTCTGGCTGTTCGAAATCCTGAGAGTCATCACTCGTTAGCTCCACATGATGTAATTCAGCTTTTTAAAAGACCTTTCCTGGCCTCCCTCTTCTGAAGGAATTGATTATGTATCGGTTACAGATTTCATGGTTTTCCTTCATGCATTTTCATAGGACATTGTGTTCTGATGCGTCCGTTGTGTTGCTTTGATATCGCAGCTGAAATAGCCAGACTAATGCCAGCAATAACTTGGGGAAGATTTAAGGGCTAACATTGGGAAAGCCATCCAGTGTGTCTTTTCTGCCAGAGGGAAAGAGCCTTAGAATAACAGGCTTAAGATTAAGGAGGAAATATTTTCTGCTTTCGCTCACTGTTAGTACAGCTCACAAGAATTTTTCAGCGGGAAAGAAGTCAAAATATTCAATGTGGCTGATGGTGATGGGTAACAGGGAAAAGATTTACAAAAAAAGCTGAGTGACAGTGCAGCCTTTCCAGATTGTAAGATGATCCTTTTTTCTTTTTTTCTTTTTTTTGACTGAGGGGGAAAAACAGGGAACTTTCTGTTCTTAAGTAGAACAGAACTGAGAATTTCTCATGATTTCAAAATGTCATAGCAGGTAAAGCTCAGCAGGAATTAAAAACTTAATGAAGGCTGTATTCCAGGTAGGTGTGCCAGTCACACCTATCATTAATAAATGTTTTGAATACGCCTGTGCGTTTCCCACTGTTCAAGTTCATGCGTGTGTCTGCATTTTAAAAAGCCCATTTAAAATTAATCCCTAAAGAATTAGATATAAAAACCAAATCAAAACTGTATAGTGATTTAGTGTTGACTGAAGTAGAAGTATATCTGGCGAGCAACTGAAAAACACGGCTGCAGTTTTACTTCACTTCCCTGCTTTGAAACACACTTTAAAAAAAAAGAAAAGCCAAAGAGGACAGAGAGCCTACAGTCATGCTAGCAGCTCTGTGAGGCTGTACTACAGCACAGCTCTGCTTTAAACTAAATGCTACTATCAAGCTCATTTTTAGCGGTTATCATTTTTTACCATATTCATCATCTTGGTTTAGCCTGTTAACATGCTAACATTTGCTAAACCTGTTAGCATGCTAACATTTGCTAAACCGCACAAATGAAAATTTGACCCGATGGTGGCGCTACAGGAAACGACAGTTAACAAAATTATCGGTCTATCCTCGAGGGGCCTTGAATACCTGTAGCAAGCTCTACTGCAGTCCATCCAGCCGCTATCAAGATATATTATATATATTTATATGTATATTTCACTCTTAACCACATATGTCAACCGCACGGTAGCGCTAGAGGAAAGGTCAGAATCAGTGGGCTTCATTCTCTGGGGACCATGAATGTCAGCACGAAAATTCCCTGGGAATCCATCCAGTGGTCGTCGAGAGATTTCAGTCTCAACCAAAGTGATCCACGTACAGAGCCCCGCAACTAGCATGGCGTTAAAAATGCTAGTTGTGACTGGACTGTCCGGTTTCATGTTTTAAAACTCACGTTGTGGCAGCAGCAGCAGCTGAGAAAAATTCCTCTGTGGTTTTATCAGGGACTTTCCTCAAACTTGTTTTTGAGATAAATAAATGATGCATGTACTTTCTATGAAATTTTTTTTTTTTTTTTTTAAGTTTGATGGTTCAATTCTCCGGTCTATGAAAATTAGGTCGTTGTGTCTCCTTGTTGTAGGATGTTATTTGTTTTATTTAGTAGTTCATTTATGCGCAATGCCTCACAGGGGATTTCTGTTGAAGGGCCCGACCCTGCAGCTGGGCCAGTTTATGTGATGTAGACTGCCAGGTGGTAATGAAGCAACTGGAAAACCCACAGTTAACCCACAAACGCTCACTCTTGGTGAGATGCTTGAAGTTCTTTCTATCAGTTGTTTTGACATGTCCACATTTGTGCTCAGTTGAGGACAATAGATTTATTCGATGTTTTCCAATACTCTTAATATTGTGATTGTTATAATATGAGGTCTTTTTTTTTTTTGGATGAGGCTGTTTTGTGGATACATTTTAAACTAAAAAAACAAGGTTGCATGAAACTGTTTTTTGTCATTCAGAGCACATGATGCAAGTGTGATTTTATTTTAAACTTAAAGTAAGTATTTCTTCATCCATCAGAATCTTGCCAGGAGCATACGTGGGAGTTGAGTTAGTGTCACTTCGCCATAATCATCATACGCTAGTTTAAAATAACATACAGATTTGAAAACCCCCAATTAGAGTGCAAGGCCCTCTTGTCACCGTGCACTAAATCTGTCACACTAATCACAATCTTGTGAATTAGGAGCACTTGTTCTCCTTCCTCCTTCCCCTAGACAACTGTCTGTCTTTACCATTTGTTTTCTTCTCCTTTCTTTAAAAGAAAAAAAAAAAAAAAAGCTGAGGTGTGTTTTATTCCCAGCACCTGCAGTAGCATGTTTATCATTTGCACTTCAGACCTCAGCGTATCTGCTTCAATACTTTCGTGTATTCAGAAGATTTCAAATGAGTCTCCCATCCACCCCCCCACCCCGCCCCCTGCTGAAAAGTCGCTCCCAGGGCTGATCTGATGGCAGACCACATGCAGAGCTTGTGTATGATGGTATTGACTTTACATTCAGTGTGCTTTTTCTCCCAGGGCTTCCCTTGGAGAGGTAAAATAGGGTTGGCAACAGTCTTTTGCCTCTTGCAATACCTCACAGTGAGTTTCGGCATGCGGTACGGATTTATGGATTTGTTTTGGGATGTGAAACAGGTTTAAGCAGTGGTGACAATGTGCAGATTTGATGGAGAACCCGTCTAGTTGACGAGAACAAAAGTGCACACAAACCAGCACGGGGTATAAATTGCCAGCTCTGCTTTTTATGTCGCAGTTGTGATTCCCAAACATACTCTCCCAGTGATGTCAACGTGCCTGTATGAATGGTGATGTCATCTTAAAAAAAAAAAGAAAAGGGTCGGAGCTCGCCGGAGAGCGTCGCCAACACAAGACTGTCTAGGAGCCAGAGCATTAGCATAGAGGCTAGACAGGTCCACTTCCAAACCCAATCACCCGAGCTGTCATCTTTCTGCCACCGCTGCTTGTTGCTCCGAGCCCCTGCCAGGGCTCAGTCTCAAAATAACTACAAAATAATATTCAAAGAAATGGCTGTATTCCATAAAGATATTTCCCCTGCAGAGCTCATCTCTCTGCCTCGCTGTAATTGGGGTGTGACCTAAATATCTGACTGAAGCTGCACTTGAGCGAGTCTGCAGCCTCATTGACCTACATATGGGGAGAACATTGGTAAAGCATTGCAGGAATCAATACGCCGCAACGTCCCTCGCACTCGGCAACCGGTGTCGTCGTTGTGAATGGAATACATTTTTGTTTTGATTGTCATGGTGAGATGGTGATTAAGATTCAGAGTGTTACTGTATACAGTGGTAAACACAGGATGTCTGGGGTTTGCTGTCAACCTGTTGGCTGGCTGCAAAAGTTCAACAGATTACGACTACATTTATGCAGTTTTTTTTTTTGGAGGGGTTTAAAACTGACAATGAAACATTTCCTCTTGATTTCCAGATTTGTTTATGCTCACTGAACTTTAGTTACAGCTTGTCCTCGTTGGGGTGGCTGTGTCAGCTGCTTTTCAAAGAACAAACAGTATGTTTCAGAACGGCTAACAGCAAACCTCTCAAGTTTACTTTTGACCTATTTAGGATTTTCTCACTCACTGTTTCAGTGTCATTGACTGGAGTTTGTGTGTGTGTGTGTGTGTGTGTGTGTGTGTGTGTGTGTGTGTGTGTGTGTGTGTGTGTGTGTGTGTGTTCCAGACCTTTTGTGGTTTTAGCACAACGTTGTTGGTTTCCCTGCCCTTCTTTTGAGCCGTGCATGGAGTAGATTGAAGATGACTCTGCACAGATTATGTCTCACACACAGAGTCAGCGATAGTATCATATTTGCCTGCAGATAGCGTTGATGACTGACAACAGATATGTTGACAGACGGAGCCACTCCATCTCTAAAACAAGTGATTTTAAGTAAGTTTTTAATAGAAAATATCCTTCAAAACCAGAGACAAATGATTGTTGAACTTTTGCGTAATGCATTTAAAATTATTTCTATTTATCTGCACAATAAGAGGTGAATTGCATCATTAAAATACATTTTATCAACATATTTACATAGCAATGAAGTAGCTAATCTGTCCCTATATTCAGATAGGCATAGAACTTTTGTTAGCATATCAAAACAAAATGTCCTATATATGTTTTATTTCAGAAGAAAGAAGGGATTTAAGTCTGTTTTAAATGTAGAAATGAACTGTTAAGACTTTATCAGCACAGAAAAGGCCTAAAATTAAAACAAAGAGAGACAAAGGATGGTTTCAAAATTCATTAGGGCTATTCCCTGTGGTTTTGTAATTGATCGTGACAGATCCACCTCCTGTTGATGACAGCCTCTTTCCTACTGTGAGCCCCTCAGTGAGTGGGATTGATTTAGGACTTCCTCCACGCTCTTCTCCTCAGCCTTGGCAACAACAATAAAACTGGCTCCAGACTGATGTTCATGTGTTTTTACCCCTCCAGGGGTAACCAGGCTTGGTTTGGTTTACACGTGCCCTGTAATTAGGAAACATCCTCTGGGTCCTGTAATGTCCATGAATTAGGAATTGTTTAGTGAGGAGATGGCCAGTGTCGTCACATAAAGTTTAGAGACACTGTAGGAATAAATGTATGTTTTACAGCACGTAGACACGGGGTTTCTCAGCTCTTTTAATTACAAGGCTGTCTTCACCAGGACACTTTATCATGGGCGAGAACTAAAGCTCGGGCTAATTAGAGGTGTGGCAACTTGTGGCTGTTTTTTAAGTGATGGTTGGTTCTATGTGAGGCATTAGATTTGACTATACATTTCTGATGTAAACATATTTTGGAGTGCAGTGTTGTTCTACTTCTGAAGTGTTATTTAACACACAACTCTCTCAATGAGGCATTCAAAAAGTATATCAAGATATTCAGTGACATAAATTATGAATTTGTATTTTTTGGGGTTTTGTTTGTTTGTTTGTTTGTTTGTTTGTTTGTTTGTTTGTTTGTTTGTTTTTGATAGAACTAGCAGCATTGCTCTGTGAATGATAATGTAGGTCTGTCTGTCTTACAGTCGGTTTGTCCCCAGAGGATGAATCCTGCTGACTTTGACGATTTCCTGACTTTTCCTCTTGAGATTCACGTTTATAGATTTGAGTGAAATGTCTTGACAACTAGTGGATGGACTGGTGCACACACTCATGTTCCTCTCAGGATGAATTGTAATAACTATGGTGACCCCATGACTTTTCCTCTTATGTCATCATCAGGTCTGAATTGTCCCACTTAAGTACTTTGACTTCGGTCCAAGTACCTGCCATTGTCCTCGTCTGTACCTCTGTTTTTAGTAAAGGTTCTCATGCTAACATGTGACCTAATATGGTAAACATTATACTTGCTGAACGTCAGCATGTTAGCGTTGTCATTGTGGTCATGTTAGCATGCTGTGGTTAGCATTTGTTGTAGATCAAAGCCACACCAGCAGTATAGCCTCACAGAGACTCCCTGTTTACTATTCAGTGCATTATATTTCCCTTGCCATTTTACGTGAGAGTCTGAATTCTGAGAGTGAATTTTATGCATTATACAGTATGGTGCCATCATAAATTTACAGTGGAGTTAAAAAGAAGTATTGCCTGTGGGATGTGTGCTACTTTGTGCTTACACAAATAATAATGCAATGCACATTTATGCACAATGCAATGCATTTTATAGATGCAAAAATTGCCGTCATGTGAGTCAAAACTAGATTGTGAAAATGCAAAATTACAATGTTTGATAAGTGTCCAAAATCACAAGTTATTCATCTGTATAGAGTAAACTCTTTTTTCTGCTATGACAAATTGAAACATAAACGATAGCTCCATTTGAATGTGTTTAAATTGTACTTAAAAGTGGCAACTATTACATCTAATTTGCAAAACCTCGCACGGACCTTTCTGCTCTCTTAGCTCTGACAGAATCTGGAAGTCAAATGCTTTGTGCACCTTCAGGGAATTGCTTTTATTGATTGCGTATGGATCACATAATGCATGGGGGAAATCAATAACCATGGCTGCACGGAGAAATGACAATGTATACTTAAATGGTTTTTGTATTTTGTTCTAGTTATGGGGCACACACTGGAAAATAAGACGTAAAAGTGGTTAAGGTTGAGTCGTGATAAATCCTGAAACTTCAATTTATTAGTCTTCTTTTTGAGAGTAATAATTAGTTCCTGGATATTTCTCATTCCCATCAGTCGGCGTCACTAATTGTTTCAATCAGATTTCCTCCTCATCCCTTTTCCTTTGCTCTTACATAACATCTCTGTTGTACCATAAAGCGTGATTATTTACACGTGATCTAAGCAGCGAATGATTGTCTGGGCTCTTTCACTGTTAGGAAGTCGCTGTTTCTCTGACCAGCAGCCAGAATTACAGGCAGGAAATTGAGAGCAGAATTGGTGCCAGAGGGTGTGTTTGTGTGTGTGTGTGTGTGTGTGTTTTGTGGAGACAGCAAGTTGGATTGTGGATCCCGTACCCCGCTCGGCGCCATGAGGCCCACGCACAGGAAGCTTCTCCTGCTAAATACAGCTGACCCCCCTCCCTCCCCTCCCCTCCTTGGCCATCTGACTGTACGGGAGGCCCATTATCAACTTATATAACTACCGCTCTCATCGCTCAAAGCATTATGGCAGATCAGTTTCTTTGACTGATCCTAACCCTAACCCTAACCTTTCCAATTCATCAAAACTTTCATTTTTGTGGTGTACAACACGTAACCCTCTGAAGTGCGGTATTGTACTCTGCCTTTCTATCATTCTTGTGATGTCAGCTGTGACAAAACAAAACGTGCTGCGCTAGTTTACAAATACAATGTAAAGGCATATTAATAAGTGTTTTTTTTGGGAAAAGGCTAACTTTTGTGATGTTGTTTTAAATGTGGTATATCTAAACAAATCCCTTCATGGTGTTTCATTTGCTATTTCACTCTCCTCTTTAAAGCTAATATCCACAAAAAACCACAGTGCAAAAATTAGGATTAGCTAGCTGCAGGCTAGCTGTTTCCCCTGCTTCCTGTCTCTGTGCTATTTTAACTAATTGCCCTTGGCTGTTGCTTCATATTTTACAGACAGTTAAGAGGGTGGTCCCAATTGTCTCATCTAACTCTTGGCAAGAAAGTGAATAATCAATTTCCCAAAATACCTTTTCCGTCTTTATGCATTTCTTGTCTTCCAATTTCACTTCTCTTATTTTCTAATAGCCGCATTATGTTGTGGGTTTTTTTTTCATACGATTAGACTGTGTTTGGCACGGGTTTTTGGTAAATGCAGGTCACAATATTTTTTGGCTGGATCATTAGTCAGTCAATTGAAGAAAGAACAAACAATTGATCTAATGTTTTTCCGAGGAATACTCCCTTTCCATTAACCCACTGTCGTGTTTTTTTTTGAGGAATAAAATAGATATTTATTTTTTTAGTTCCTCTTTGAATGATGAAACTGACTTCAGACACATCTAAGTTTCCTTTGCCCCACTGGATCATATTGGTGAGCAACAATTCCTGCAAACTAAACCTAACTGACAAACATTTGATTAGTGGACCGGAACGATTAGCTAAAAATAAATGAGATGTCTCTTAAAAAGAAAAAAAAAAAAACATAAAAGAGACTAAAATAAAACAGAAACAAAAACCGGTCACTCATGATAACCTGCAATTTTAAATCAAAACATAGAGTTTTTCTTGTTTCATTGTGTAAAATACAGAGGCAGTTTTTGTCTGAACACAAGGACACTTTGGATACACACTGCTTATTTCTAGTGGATGAATTTGTGTACCAAACCTGGCAGACTATACATTTGTGTGTGTTTTAATGCGGAGTCCTACTGACTCCTGCAGTTTTGCGGATCACCCAAAATAACACCGTGTGTTTGTCATTTAGAAATGTAGCAGCAAGCAAAAGGAGAGCAGAGCAGCAAAGCAACAATTAGAGAGCTGTTCTCTTCCGGCTCATGAAACAGGAGATGAGGGGAGGTCAACTATTTTCATTTGGTCAGGTTTGCTTGGCCGCAGTATAATAATCAACTGGCAAAGTGTCTCGCTGTAAAAAGCACCAGCCAGAGAGTTGAAAGCAGGGCACATGTTCTTACCTTCACCTCAGCCTCTTTATTCAGTGATGGGAAATGTAGTGTGAATGAAAGATTCACATTTTTTTTTTCAGCTGTTTACTGCGTTGACTTTGTTTGATATACATTGCTATTCATAACCTCACCGATGTATAAATTTTCCATTGTGCTTACAACACACACACACACACACGCAGGAGGCAACACTTTCCACCACAGTGTACGTGATGAGGAAAGTATCCTGAAAAATCCCTTTCTTTGTTTGCTGTTAACTACAGCGCTCACCTGTGACTGCAGTGGCATTGGCCGCCATCCAGAGGTGTGCGAATGTGTCCGTGCATGCGCGACTAAGTGTACAAAAGACAGAGAGAGGGCCAGTCAGGCGCCTGTTGCGTTGGTTTGCCTGTTTCCACACAGTCTGGGCCCCAGAGGAGGATTTGCAGGCCAGATAGGATTAGGCTCCCTCTCTTTACACAACAGTTGATGGGGATAAGGAGTCCGCAGAGCTCAGGAGCACTCCAAAGCCCATTAATCACACAGCAGCAGAACACGCCACAGATGAGTACCTTAAACAGCTGAGCCCACTCTGTCCATGTTTGGTTATCAATGCTCCGCCGCTGTGCCACTGGTCAATTTACACTCCAACAACAGAAATGCCCAGTGGAAATTTCTCTGAATGCTCCATTTATCAGGGAAATCATCTATTTTCTTTGCTGCAGCCGCTTTTGTCACATTTCAGTTTAAAAAAAAAAAAAAATCCCTCTGTAACTCTAATCATCTTTCGTCTTATTTGTCCATAGCACTTAATAAAAGTTGGAAGGACTTTTAATATTTGGTACAATTGGTTTATTACTGCGTTGTACACAATAAAATGCCCGACAGTATCGCTTGTTATTCTATCTACAGCACTCCCCTTGCAGTCCTATCATAAAGTATGATTTTCATTTAGAAATAATTCTGTATCAATAAAATAGCAAAATAACCATAAAGTCGACCGGAGCGTAGAACGAAACCAGTTTTCACTTCATTAGTGTAATTACTGGACTCAAGTGGGGGTCCTCCGTGCACTGCTAGGGTTCAAAGAGCCCTAATCATATTGAGACATTTGGGAGTTTTAGTCTCATCCAAACTCTCCTCGAGCTCAGATCAGAGCTCCCCGAGCCATTTAGACAAGAGCAGAATCGGCAGTCCCTCATCAGAGAGTCTGTTTTGCTTCACTTCCTGTATCACTTCAGTCAAGTCTTTTCTGGTAGGTCATGTGCGGTTGTCAAGACAAGTACTCTTTCAGCTGATATTACCTCCCACTTCCTCCTTATCCCTGCCTTCAGACCTTCATCTTTTCCATCTCATCCTAAAATCTCTTTGCTTATCTCCTTCATTTGCAACCTCCTGCAGAGCGTATTGATCTCCCCACAATCTGCCCAGTCCCACAATCCCACAGGGCCTGCTGTGCAGTACTGGAAGTTAAAAGAGGATATAATATTGTCTCCAACAGTGGCCAATGTTTTTGCCACATTATTTCTGTAATTTGAAAATCTGATTATTTTGATTTTGGAGTTTTGGTGTGAAGATCATCGCTCTCTACGCTGCAGTTATACTTTTCCAAATTCCAGGATTACGTTCAATTTCAACGATTTATTTTTGAATCCCAGTGCCAACATTTCTTCAAATATCACTTTCTACAGTACAAGTGCATGGCAAGTGTATAGTTCTAGCTTGCTATAATCAATAATTCTGTATCAACGATGGATCAAATGACTATGAGTAATATGAAGGGGGTCACTCGTTGAACCCACGGAGATTATCACCCAACTCTGCAGTTTCCGCTCAGCTCTTTTAGTGTCTTTCAGCTCTTTGTTTCGGTTTTTAGGCTCGCAGCTTTACTGTTCTGGTTCGATCTCACTGCTCGAAACTCTCCCAAAGTTAGCTACTAGCATGTAAGAGCATTTAGCAGCTAAAGAGCCAGATGTTGAGAGTTGGTGGTGGCAAAACACAGTTAAGAGGAGAGAGGGAATATTGCAAGTGCATTCGCCATCTAGCCGAAAACTTGACTGACAATCATCAGTGTTGTACTTGTTTCTGTTGCTCCAAAAAAAAATCAGTTATCGCAAGTTTAAAGTTAGCAAAAAAATATTTTGTTATGGCTGTGGTTAGGATCGGTAAGTACAACACTTTGTTGAGTTTAGGAAACGATTGCGGTGACATTGGTAAAAAAAGGTGAACAGTTAAACAGCAGGTGGTGTAAAACAGGACGCAAACTTTAGTCTCCTGCACAAAAGCGCTAAACGCCCATCAGCCACTCAGACCTCCTCAGTAACTTTGTGTCATGCTACATAAAGAGCTTCCTTCACTGGCACTGATCTATGGCATCGCATGTAAATCGTGAAATGTGGAATTTTCCAGTAGAGTATGGAAATAATTCCAAGAGATACTGAGCTGGGATCAAACGTTTCATTTACATGTAGCTTCAGTGCAAACGACTTGAACAGATCTGCAGTTATTGCTAAACAGGTCCTGGAAACAGCCAAAAAAAAAAAAAAAAAGGTCCATTTGTCCGAAGCTAAATCCAAAATTTCATGCCACCAAATTACTTGGTGGTTGCAGAGTGCTGATGCACAGTATTCCATTGATTCAAATGGAGAGGAGATTGACATGCCGCCAGTTAGACAGCACTCTGCTGAGATTACTGTTGCTTTCCCGGTCTGTTCTGGTTTTTAGGATTAGAAAAAATAACCAACTGTGGAAAGTGAGGACATTATGAACCAAGGTGTTGGTACAGAGATGTGCTCAGGGCTTCATTTCACCGAGCCTCGCACAGGATCCCCGAAGGAAAAGAAAGGGTGTAACTACGACGGCAACCCATGAAAGAAGAGAGAAGTCGTAAAGAATCCTGTTTCCAACGCCGCAGACCACGTCTTGCTTTTTTACAGGGTCTCTGCTCACAGAGGGTCAGGGGGGTTTTGAGTGAAGCTGTGCGTCTGTGTGATTATAGAGAGGGGTCAAGATCGTGGTCATGGACATTTACAGATTGAAATATATGATCTGAAAACAATGAGATACAACAAAGCCGAAAACTGAGAGCTCATTAAAACTCACAGCTGTGGAGGGATGGAGGGATAGGGAATTAGCAGAAGGGACGAAAAGGAGGCTACTATCACTGTCTGTTCTCTGTTCAGCTCTCAGTGTGCAGCAGACCTGTAGATGAGGGAGGAGGGAGG
>NW_019174334.1:2917466-2944966 GCF_002260705.1 Seriola dumerili
TTCTCACAGTGTGAAGCATTAATGTTAGAGCAGGAAACAAAAAACTTTCTGGTGACAAATGATGTTTGCACTAGAAAAAAAAAAAAAAAAAGGATGGCCAAAAGCATCCGGAGCGTTTTTGTACCCAGCAACCCAGTTATGTAGCTGAATGAAATTGTCCTCGTAGTAATGTCACACTAGCATAGATCTTAAATGTGACTTTGTATGCGACACCCTTGTTTGAACAGATGCAGTTTGACGCTGTCAGTCAGAAAGGGACGTGAGCCATTAAACAAGAGAAGAAGAAATGAGGCTGAATGACAGTACAGAGTGCAAACCGCGGTGAATGTCCTTCTTGAAGCGAATTTAGAAGTTCAAAACTCCATCCCATTTGTTTTACTTAGCTAACCGCAGGTTTAGACTTCTAATGAATACACTCTCCTCTCCCCTAGAGGAGATAGACGTTCCGCGGGTGTCATTAGAGAGTCGTAAGTAGTCTTCGTAAACATCCTCGTAATAAGTGCCGCTGATATACAAGGAGATGCCCTATGTAAAAAAAAGAGTCTTCTCCATTACTGCTTGGCTCTGTCCAATCCCCAGAGTGACTCTGTGACATTGATCACCTGTAATGCTCCAGTTCTGTGCGCATAACCTAACCCGGCCCCTTCCCTGCCTTGACTGCTTATTGCCATAGGAATGTCCTAAGTTTGCTACCTCCTACCTACAACCTTCCGAACAGATTACGCTGAATAGTATTTATATGCAATGTTTATTTTAGTGATTTTATGAGACTGTCAACTACATTGGCTTAGGACAAATTCTAGTGGAGTACCGAAGCTCGACCTGGATAGAAGCAAATGATGATATAGAGGCTGACCATTAGCTCACACTCGCTCAGATGATCCCTCATGCCTCTCGCATTTGTTGCTGCCTAGTCTTCTCTCTCTCTGCTGCTTTCTGTTTGCTACTCTCCTGTGCGATGGGTCTCGCTCTTTGTGTGATGATGCAAGCGGACGGCACTCTTTACCTGCTCCACCCTGCCTGTATTATTGGGATGATTGTTCTGAGACAGGAGATATGGTCGCAAGACACGCGCATGGTGTCGCAAATTTTGTAGCCGGACTAATCAGATAAATTGCTGGCAGGGAATGATGTGAGTGGGGAACATATCAACGTACGATGGCCACCGGCTGTGCCAACTACAGCGGGTCTCGACACACTTGTAGGAGATCGCCGCCCCGAGCAGATTCAATTTCACTCAATAATGAACTCAAATCTCTCTACATATGTGCCTGCTTTCGCTGGAAGCAGTCAACCTGGCGCAATGTTTCAATCCTGCCCTCAGGCCACTAGCCGGATGGTGGGTGATACACCATCTGACCACTCCTGCGGTTAGAATGTACTCTTAAGAAGCGGGATCGTTTGCGGCATTTTAAAAGCAGATATAATATGTTTGATGGCTCCATTCAGCACCTTGAGCAAAATCTTCTACTCCATCTTCTCTGCAAAGGCCACGCTAGCACAGTACATTCTCATGTGATTTTTCCCTCTCTCTCTTCTTCTGTCATAACTCTGCTCCTAGTCGCCCACGGTCTGTTCCCACAGCGCCCCCACTTCCACCCTCGCCGCACTCCTCTTCTCATTTTGTGCCTTTCGATAGCGGTTGCGCATCGACACTCTGCTGGAGATTTTTGATACAGCTCCGATGCAGTCACAGCTCGACTGGGGCGCTCTCAGAGGGTGCCGGTGCACAAGGTCTGTACACGATTATCACTATAAACCCAGGAGTGTTCCACCCCAGAGCACTCCTCTACCTCAAGTCAAAAGTTGAGCACCAAATATTTCCTTAGTCAAACTCTCTTATTCTGACGCACAGTACATACTATGTATAGTTTAGGCGGCCCTCAAAAAAGGATCACCGGTGAGGGATGCCCACTAGCGGCATCACATCTTGAACAGCGGTGAGGAAAAGAGGTCGACAAAGTGGACAGCTTAAAAGACAAGCAAGTCTACTTACCTATGTTAAGTGTGAGCTTTAGATAGACGCTATGTTATTTTTTGCCGTATGAAATTTACGATCTTCCGGCGTCCTTTTATCTATTGCTCGTCCAAGTTGTTCTTGAACGTCTGACCAAAAAAAATAAACAGCCTATAGAATCGAGCCGCACCCGCATGATGTCATTCGGAAGCACTACGGACAGGTTCCTTAGATGTCCGGCTGAGCTTCATGTTATATTGGGCTAGGAATTCATAACTGACTTGTGTACATGCAAAGCTGGGCTTAGATACTCAGGTCCTTGGGCCAAGAGTGTGTTATATCCTCATAATTACAGCTTGCTGACTAGGCTAGCTGCTAGGATTGTTTGTGGATTACCACTGGTTAATTGCTGAGTTCCCGTGTCCCAGTCTTGAAGGCGGTGAAAGGTGTGTTCTGTACTGTCCTCTTCCTTAAATAACTCCTACTCTCGAATTCAACGTTGATTCTCAGCTCTCCTCAGCCATCTCGTTATCCAGTCACTTGCCAGCGTGCACAAAATTTGAATATTCAGGCGTGAGCAGAGCTCGTGGTGTCAGCTCTTCTCCTTTAATTGTGTGAAGTTCAGGATTTCCCCTCGTGAGGGTGCCAGGAGAGAGGCAGCGGCGCTGTAACTGCTCAGTCGAAGATTGCACAAAAAGCAAAGATCTGTAGAGTATAGCTAGTAGAGTTACCTCGTCCACGTAACTGGATGCGTGTCCTCATTCATCCTCCTCCTGACAAATCAGTAACTCTCTCCTTTCCAAAGGGGCAATTTATTCTTGTATGGTTCCTTTAGGTGTTGTTTTGCGTCATCTTAAGGCTTGTGGGAAAAGGCCTTGAGCGAGGACTGTTTTCTTCACGTTTCACCCTAGGGCATTCATCCCATTACCCTCATCCGCCACAGCTCTTTTGCAGACGGGGGTCTACAGAGACTGACACAGGTATATATTCCCCTGGCCCAAAAATCGTCTGAGGGCCACACAAAAGATGGGGGTTCAAACAACCATATAAGAGAACATCCTTGAAACGGCAAGTCTCCAGTGGAGCAGATAATCGGCTAAAGCAAAATTCCTGCAGGTAGGCTTAAAGGGAAGTTGCATTTGATGTGCAGGAATAACTGGCGCAGCCAAGAAATAAACCACCGCAGGAAGAGGTTTTAGAGAAACCACTGCAGCCAAACTTCAAATGCCAAGGGCACGTCTCCAAATCCAGAGGAAAAGCAAAACCCAAAAGAATGGTCCATTTTTGAACAGTCAGTTCACTTAAAATAGACAGGCGAGAGAACCTCCGATGCAGTGCTTTTTAGCTTACCAAACTTCCCGTGTAAGCGAGGAGGGATGGATAATGCTTGATTTGTATTTTGAAAAGTTAGGCTATTGACCAAGCTCACAGTATTTGATGTGTATGTGTCGTGTGTGTGTGTGTGTGTGTGTGCGGTGCGTGTATTTGTTGTAATGCATATTTTTGCGCAGAAGTCTGTTGTCAAGGTTCAATTGAACAGCTCTTGTGGCTTGCCACAGTTTTTGATGTTCTGTGTTATATAATATCCCCGTACTAGAACAATGGCTCTCTTTGTGTATTAACCTATGTTTTGCCACACAAGCATGTTATCTCAGGTGCCTCAGAGCTGCCATTGTCTATGTCCTGTATAGCTACCATTCACGTTAGCGCTGACAGATAGCCAAAGAGCAGAGATCAGAGGCTGTCATATCCAAAGGAGCTAAGTGAAAACTCAATTATCCTATTCTGTCCTTTCTGTCTGATGTCTCTCTTTTGTCTCTGTCTCTTTGCATGTGTCTGTCCCTCCCCTCCCCTCCCCTCCCTCCCCTCCTCCATCTACAGGTCTGCTGCACACTGAGAGCTGAACAGAGAACAGACAGTGATAGTAGCCTCCTTTTCGTCCCTTCTGCTAATTCCCTATCCCTCCATCCCTCCACAGCTGTGAGTTTTAATGAGCTCTCAGTTTTCGGCTTTGTTGTATCTCATTGTTTTCAGATCATATATTTCAATCTGTAAATGTCCATGACCACGATCTGACCCCTCTCTATAATCACACAGACGCACAGCTTCACTCAAAACCCCCCTGACCCTCTGTGAGCAGAGACCCTGTAAAAAAGCAAGACGTGGTCTGCGGCGTTGGAAACAGGATTCTTTACGACTTCTCTCTTCTTTCATGGGTTGCCGTCGTAGTTACACCCTTTCTTTTCCTTCTGGGGATCCTGTGCGAGGCTCGGTGAAATGAAGCCCTGAGCACATCTCTGTACCAACACCTTGGTTCATAATGTCCTCACTTTCCACAGTTGGTTATTTTTTCTAATCCTAAAAACCAGAACAGACCGGGAAAGCAACAGTAATCTCAGCAGAGTGCTGTCTAACTGGCGGCATGTCAATCTCCTCTCCTTTGAATCAATGAGAATACTGTGCATCAGCACTCTGCAACCACCAAGTAATTTGGTGGCATGAAATTTTGGATTTAGCTTCGGACAAATGGGACCTTTTTTTTTTTTTTTTTTTGGCTGTTTCCAGGACCTGTTAGCAATAACTGCAGATCGTTCAAGTCGTTTGCACTGAAGCTACATTGTAAAATGAAACGTTTGATCCCAGCTCAGTATCTCTTGGAATTATTTCCATACTCTACTGGAAAATTCCACATTTCACGATTTACATGCGATGCCATAGATCAGTGCCAGTGAAGGAAGCTCTTTATGTAGCATGACACAAAGTTAGACTGAGGAGGTCTGAGTGGCTGATGGGCGTTTAGCGCTTTTGTGCAGGAGACTAAAGTTTGCGTCCTGTTACACACCTGCTGTTAACTGTTCACCTTTTTTTACCAATCGTCACCGCAATCGTTTCCTAAACTCAACAAAGTGTTGTACTTACCTGATCCTAACCACAGCCATAACCAAAATATTTTTTTGCTAACTTTAAACTTGCGATAACTGATTTTTTTTGGGAGCAACAGAAACAAGTACAACACTGATGATTGTCAGTCAAGTTTCCGGCTAGATGGCGAATGCACTTGCAATATTCCCTCTCTCCTCTTAACTGTGTTTTGCCACCACCAACTCTCAACATCTGGCTCTTTAGCTGCTAAATGCTCTTACATGCTAGTAGCTAACTTTGGGAGAGTTTCGAGCCGTGAGATCGAACCAGAACAGTAAAGCTGCGAGCCGTTAAAAACCGAAACAAAGAGCTGAAAGACGCTAAAAGAGCTGAGCGGAACTGCAGAGTTGGGTGATAATTCTCTGTGGGTTCAACGAGTGACCCCCTTCATATTACTCATAGTCATTTGATCCATCGTTGATACAGAATTATGATTATAGCAGCTAGAACTATACACTTGCCATGCACTTGTACTGTAGAAAGTGATATTTGAAGAAATGTTGGCACTGGATTCAAAAATAAATCGTTGAAATTGAACGTAATCCTGGAATTTGGGAAAAGTATAACTGCAGCGTAGAGAGCGATGATCTTCACACCAAACTCCAAAATCAAAATAATCAGATTTTCAAATTACAGAAATAATGTGGCAAAAACATTGGCCACTGTTGGAGACAATATTATATCCTCTTTTAACTTCCAGTACTGCACAGCAGGCCTCTGTGGGATTGTGGGACTGGCAGATTGTGGGGAGATCAATACGCTCTGCAGGAGGTTGCAAATGAAGGAGATAAGCAGAAGAGATTTTAGGATGAGATGGGAAAGATGATGTGGAAGGTCTGAAGGCAGGGATAAGGAGGAAGTGGGAGGTAATATCAGCTGAAAGAGTACCTTGTCTTGACAGACCGCACATGACCTACCAGAAAGACTTGACTGAAGTGATACAGGGGAAGTGAAGCAAACAGACTCTCTGATGAGGGACTGCCGATTCTGTCTTGTCTAAATGGCTCGGGAGCTCTGATCTGAGCTCGAGGAGAGTTTGGAGTGAGACTAAACTCAACCGCAAGTGGCTTGTCTCAATATGATTAGGGCTCTTTGAACCCTAGCAGTGCACGGAGGACCCCTCACTTATGTATGGTCCAGTAAGTTACCACTAATGAAGTGAAACTGGTTTCGTTCTACGCTCTGGGGCCTGGGGACTTATGGTTATTTGCTGTGTATTTTATTGATACAGGAATTATTTCTAATATGAAAATCATACTTTATGATAGGACTGCAAGGGGGAGGTGTGTGCGCTGAGATAGAATAACAAGCGATACTGTCGGGCATTTTATTGTGTACAACGCAGGTTGAATAAACCAATTGTACCAAATATTAAAAGTCCTTCCAACTTTTATTAAGTGCTATGACAAATAAGACGAAGATGATTAGAGTTACAGAGGGATTTTTTTTTTTTTTAAACTGAAATGTGACAAAAGCGGCTGCAGCAAAGAAAATAGATGATTTCCCTGATAAATGGAGCATTCAGAGAAATTTCCACTGGGCATTTCTGGTTGTGAGTGTAATTGACCAGTGGCACAGCGGCGGAGCATTGATAACCAAACATGGACAGAGTGGGCTCAGCTGTTTAAGGTACTCATCTGTGCGTGTTCTGCTGCTGTGTATTAATGGGGCTTTGGAGTGCTCCTGAGCTCTGCGGACTCCTTATCCCCATCACTGTTGTGTAAAGAGAGGGAGCCTAATCCTATCTGGCCTGCAAATCCTCCTCTGGGGCCCAGACTGTGTGGAAACAGGCAAACCAACGCACAGGCGCCTGACTGGCCCTCTCTCTGTCTTTTGTACACTTAGTCGCGCATGCACGGACACATTCGCACACCTCTGGATGGCGGCCAATGCCACTGCAGTCACAGGTGAGCGCTGTAGTTAACAGCAAACAAAGAAAGGGATTGTCAGGATACTTTCCTCATCACGTACACTGTGGTGGAAAGTGTTGCCTCCTGCGTGTGTGTGTGTGTGTGTGTGTAAGCACAATGGAAAATTCATACATCGGGAGGTTATGAATAGCAATGTATATCAACAAAGTCAACGCAGTAAACAGCTGAAAAAAAAATGTGAATCTTTCATTTCACACTACATTTCCCATCACTGAATAAAGAGGCTGAGGTGAAGTAAGAACATGTGCCCTGCTTTCAACTCTCTGGCTGGTGCTTTTACAGCGAGACACTTTGCCAGTTGATTATTATACTGCGGCCAAGCAAACCTGACCAAATGAAAATAGTGACCTCCCCTCATCTCCTGTTCATGAGCCGGAGAGAACAGCTCTCTAATTGTTGCTTTGCTGCTCTGCTCTCCTTTGCTTGCCTGCTACATTATCCCTAAATGACAAACACACGGTGTTATTTTGGGTGATCCGCAAAACTGCAGGAGTCAGTAGGACTCCGCATTAAAACACACACAAATGATAGTCTGCCAGGTTTGGTACACAAATCATCCACTAGAAATAAGCAGTGTGTATCCAAAGTGTCCTTGTGTTCAGACAAAACTGCCTCTGTATTTTACAAATGAAACAGAAAAATCTATGTTTTGATTTAAAATTGCAGGTTATCATGAGTGACCGGTTTTGTTCTGTTTTATTTTAGTCTCTTTTATGTTTTTTTTTTTTCTTTTTAAAGAGAGCTCATTTATTTTTAGCTTGTTTTTAGCATCGTTCCGGTCCTCACTAATCAAATGTTTGTCAGTTAGGTTTAGTTTGCAGGAATTGTTGCTCACCAATATGATCCAGTGGGGCAAAGGGAAACTTAGATGTGTCTGAAGTCAGTTTCATCATTCAAAAGAGGAACTAAAAAACTCTAAATATTCTATTTTTATTCCTCAAGGAAAAAAAACACTGACAGTGGGTTAATGGAAAGGGAGATTCCTCGGAAAAAACATTAGATCAATTGTTTGTTCTTTCTTCATTTGACTGACTAATGATCCCAGCCAAAATATCAGGTTGCTTTTGTGACCTGCATTTACCAAACCCGTGCCAAACACAGCTTAACTCGTATGAAAAAAAACCCACAACATAAATGCGGCTATTAGAAAATAAGAGAAGTGAAATTGGAAGACAAGAAATGCATAAAGACGGAAAAGTTATTTTGGGAAATTTGATTATTCACTTTCTTGCCAAGAGTTAGATGAGACAATTGGGACCACCCTCTTAACTGTCTGTAAAATATGAAGCAACAGCCAAGGGGCAATTAGCTTAAATTAGCACAGAGACAGGAAGCAGGGGGAAACAGCTAGCCTGCAGCTAGCTAACCTAATTTTTGCACTGTGGTTTTTTGTGGATATAGCTTTAAAGAGGAGATGAAATAGCAAAATAAACACCATGAAGGGATTGTTTAGATATACCACATTTAAAACAACATCACAAAAGTTAGCCTTTTCCAAGAAAAAACACTTATTAATATGCCTTTACATTGTATTTGTAAACTAGCGCAGCACGTTTTGTTTTGTCACAGCTGACATCACAAGAATGATAGAAAGGCAGAGTACAATACCGCACTTCAGAGGAGTTACGTGTTGGTACAACAAAATTTGAAAGTTTTGATGAATTGGAAAGGGTTAGGGTTAGGGTTAGATCAAGTCAGAAACTGATCTGCCTATATGCTTTTGAGCCGATGAGAGCGGAAATAGTGGTAAGGCCTCCCGTACAGTCAGATGGCAAACATGAAAGGACAATGTTAGGCCTACCTGAATTTGAAAGTCATCGCATTGGGGATAACAGGAGATGCCGGTGCGGGGGCTTGAATTGCAGTGCCAACTCATGTGAAAAGAGCATGCCGCTGTGGAGCATCCCATACGAGGTAACGCTAGCTGCATTACAACCAATCCCGCGTTTCAGATGTTGCTTCAAGAGACGTCTAAGACGAGACACTAGAACGCCCGATAAACAGCAGGTACGCTCGACATAAAAACTACATTCAGTGAAAGGAACTTAGCCGAAAAAACCACACGAAACATCTCTCCGTACAAAGCTTATGCTATACCACTTAGCTCTAATGTTAGCTCACGTGAGTGCTACCTGTCATGTCGCATCCACCGTCAATAATAACACAAAACAGTTCAAAGATAACTTATTGCCATTATGCTCCTTATTATGAGCCCATAACCCAAAGAGTGCTGATTTTTATATTAACTCTTGTCATGCACGTTAGAATGAACGAATGAATAAAACTTAATTGATCCGTTCACATGAGCTACCAGGGCCAATGCAGAAGGACCATCCTGTGCCTTTTGCTTTCTTCCGTATCCATTGTGATATGTATACTGACAACTCCAAGTGGCAAACAATCTAACAACCACATTCTCACCATGTCACCATCGGACCTAGTGACGAAAAAAAGCAAAATACTATTTAGTTTTCCAGCAAAACTAGTTGAATTACCCAAGGTAAAAAGCAAACAAAACGACACTCATATCGTTCAGTTCTTCATCTCCACTTTAAAGGCGCTTGTGGGCTTATTTTTTTTAACCTTTGGACATTAGACCCAGGTTAGCTGTCTCCATCTGCTTCCAATCTGTATGCTAAGCTAAGGTAACGGGCCACCGGCTATAGCTATACATTTATCCTCTATAGGAGTGGGAAGAATCTTCTCATCTAACTCTTCAAACAGCCATATTTCCCACGTTGTTTTTGTCTGTTTTTTTATTATACAATATATAAAGCTGTGATAATCAATGGTTTATATGTATCAGCTGAACATCATCTCTTTGCCACAACATCAGCGTCATCATCAGCGTCATCAACAGACGAAATCATTCCATCACATCTCGGTAAATTTGCATTTTTATTAATCCCAAATCACTGCCCTGAATTGGAATTATTCCTCGCCGATTAGCAGCCCTCTTTATTCCTCTGAGGCTTATACTCCTGTAGTCGATCTATCTCAGCTCTGCAGAGCCCATAAATTGTGGCTAAAGAGGGTAGACAAACACAGTGGGCTGGTGGTGTGGGAATCAGGCGATTTAATCCTTTGTCATTATCTGGCAGGCGCTGCCAACAGACATCTGCTTGTGGATGCAGTTTCAGGGAACAGTGAGAAAACCGGCGTTGCTTAGGTTAGAGGGGAAGAGACACACCCTGGTCCCTTTATGCTGCTTACATGCACTTCATTAGGGTCTGGGTGTTCTCCTCAACAATGGAGAACAGGCCCTGTTGCTGATAGCTTTATATCTGGGTGGCTAAGCAGGCGCCAGAAGTGCGGTCCATCCCATTGCCAACTGCAACAGAAAAAAAAAAAAAGTAACATCCTGTATCCTGCTGCGATATGGTCGGCAAGACTGATGAGTCAGGTTAATAAAGGTGAAATAATGAGTCATGCTTGAAAACAAGGGTGCAGAGAGTGCCAGAGCAGTGGAGTGAAACCAATCGCACCACGCAGGAAAGTCTTTTGTTTGACGTTACCTGGCTGATCGGTTTGACATTTCAATATGTAGCCGATGTCCAGCGGTCAATCTGTGAAAGTGGACAAAAAAAATAAATACAATAAATCTTGTCCGCAAGGCACAGTCGACAAAAACAAAAATGACAAAACAATAATGGCTGAGTAAAAAAGAAAAACAAGGGAAAGCTGATCCTGCTCGTTTCTTGAAAAAAGGACCATTGGAAAGGCAACGTGGCAAACAGGAAAACAGAGTCGGTGGAAAGGATACTAATCTAGACCTAATCCCCTCAGCATCTGTCACTGATGCATTAATCAGACAGAAAGGAAACATGTTATTCCGTAATGCCTCCTCTTATCTAAAGCTTTTGTTGTTGAATTTTGCAGACTGGACGTGGGTCACAAGTCTCCCTCTTCTAGAAACACCAAAAACTTTCTTCCTTGTAAAACAATCTGACCTCCTCTAGCAGGGTTTTAGTAGATTAAGCAAGATGAGAGTATTTTGCTGATTGTTGTTATACCTACACTTTAGAATTAAGGGGTACATGTATAAATGGTTTGTAAAATATTTCCAAACTGCTTGTAATTACGTTATAAAAGATTTACAGGCTGCATATTTCACGCTTGCGTTCTTTTATTTAATTCTCTACATCTGCACCGGTGCTACCACTGGACCCTGGTCGTTCGCTTATGTAGGTTAAATTGACAGATATTTGGGTCCGAAGTGTCGGATTCCATCAACACTGTGTGTGATGCTTTCTAATCACACCTGCAATGACGGTCGTGATCTACTGCAGGATTAACTCCAGGAAGCTTTTTTTTTACTAGTTTAGTTAATTAGGGTATCAGGGCCCCATTAGCACATTGATGGAAATCAGGCAGCTATCCATCACCCGCCATTACACCTATTCTCACCAAACAAATACTTGTCATCAGCGGTATCGTTACCATAAATGACCCGGCGCTGCTGATACCACGGCTGATAGATCCGTGGCTGATTGCCCGTGCATATGGATCCACTGTGTGTGAGACGGAGGAGTGTATTGTTTAGATGATTAACAGCACCTGGAGGTGTGATGGGCTCCTCGCTCAGCATTTTAATCATCGTGAAACACATGCTGTCACTCCACGTCCCCGACCCCCATCAGTTAGAAAGGGGTTTATGTTGGGCCATTCCCAGCAGGGCTGTTTCACCACCAGAGATGAGTGTGTAGGGTAAAACAGGCCCCTGCAGGCTCTGTGTGCATGAGAGGAGTATGGCGGTGCACTGTGATGTCATGTTAGGACTGAGATGATTAAAGTAGCCACAATACGCATCAAATCTGAAACACATCACGGGATCTGCTGCTGCTTAATCTCTCCACAAAGGCTCAGCTTTTCCATGAACGAAAAAAAAAAAAAAACAAGCACTCAGACTTCTAAAAACATAAAATGTGTTTATACAGGCCGAGGTCAGCTGCTAAGCACTGATTGGATTCACTTTGTTGTGTGTTTTTAATCTAGTAACATTCGAGCTCAGACAGAAGTATTTACAACATTGATGGGCAGTTAGCTCGAGAGTGTCAGCCTTCATTTGCATTTTTACCTCACCGCATGCAGGATTTTAGATAAAACAACTAATCTGCTTTATCACATAAACACATTGGTTATGCAATAACACATAATTAGGATAATGATTCACTCCGCCGCCTGTGACAGTTAACGCCTGCGTTCAAAAAGGAAACAAACGGCTTTTGTTTTCCAGTTCCATCTTTGCTTATCTAGATTATGTCTTAATAAGATCAGAGATCTCTATTACAAGCAACATAGCAGCAGCACGTTTGGCACCAGTCAGAAATCATTACACAATAAATGATACACAGTAAAAATAAGAAGAAAAAAAAAGGGGGGGAAGAAAAACTTATGTGCATCTGTCATCGTGTTAGTTTCAGTTTATTTACTCGCACACACAAACACAAAAACACATTATACACAGGGCTCTATAGCTCTTGACTAATGGAGCCCTGTGTCTGCATGTGACGTGCAACTCCCTCTCCATTTCACCCGGACAACCTTCCTCCTAGTACACAAATATTGCTCATTACATGGGGGTTTATGTGCTCGATATAGCCATTGACCCTCAGCCCGCCTCTGGCTCCTGCCTTTCCCTCTCTCTTCCTCATCTCCTCCCTGTCGATGGCTAGTTACCGATGGGGTAGTAAATTATAATGGCTAGGCTGGGATTAGGTGTGAGAGGGGGATGTCTGAGAGGCATAGTGGAGGAGGACATACACACGTGCACACACACACACACACGCACATACCCTCACAGATGATTGTCTCTTCGTATGCCAGACAACTCCACATTTTACTGCTCCTCTCCCTCCTCTGCCTGCAGATTGTGCTATCAATCAATCCAATTTCCTGTTTTTACTTTTTTTTTTTTTTATGTTTGCAGATGCTCAGGTTTGAAAACACATCCAGCGTACGACACATATTAATGCTCAAAAGAATCATTTCTGCATCTGTCATCCTCAGGCTGTTGTTGATTTGAGTGCAATTCATATATTTTCTACATAATAACCATGTTAAAAAATGTAAAAAGAGGTCTTATATATTGTTTACTTTTCTTCAAACTAATGAAAGAAACTGCCAGTAGGTGGGAGATTTGTATTTATTTCCAGTGAAAAATAAACTTTTTCAATTGATTAAGTGTATTTAAACAAACCATGCATATTTTAGAAATAAGTGTAATCACCTCACCGGTGACATAATTCCCACAATTTTTCTCTGCAGGAGTGTTATGGTGGATTTTTTATTTGATTTTCTTTTTGCAGTGTATGTTGGGGGTAAGAGGAGCCTCTCGTCTTAATATAGGAGATGACCTCAGCAGTGTCCTTTCCTCAGCTCCTACTGTAGACGGACTGTGCACACATGGACTCACGCTCAAGGCGGCCGATGGAAATAGAATTGCTGCAGGGATTTCTCCACCAAATGACCTGGAAAACATTGCTTGCTTGACTTGTAGGATAATATGTGTATCTCCCGCGCGTCTTTGCACCGATATCTCATTTCTCAGGACACCACCAGTCATCTTTAGCTATTTGCTTGCTTGCTTAATTAAATCAGATTAGTTTATTTATTTATTGTACTATAAGGAGGAATATGAAATAAGTATTCTGTGTTGTGTTGTAGTAACAAAGTCACCCCATGACTAAATGCTAAACCAATTCAAGCCTGCTGTCTTGGTGTGAGTCCAGACTATTTGGCATTCCTTTCTGAGTTCTCTCCGCTGAGCGCTACCAAAACATTTTAGAAACAATTGCGTGTACCTCTGTGACTGCACTGAGGAATCTTCCTCTCTCGCTCTCTCTCTCTCTCTCTCTCTCTCTCTCTATCGTTCGCTCTTTCTCTCACGTGCACAAGCAGATCTGCAAGTATTCATCGTGTTTGTGTGTTTGCATGCACAAGTGTACGCAGTGGAGTCAGCGTGTGGGGTCTTTGTGTCCAGGAGTGAGAGACCTGCTCCAGTGATTAATGGGGTTCCTGTGTGAGGCACTGCGAGGCGCCGTACACAATCACCGGGCCAGACCGCAGTCCCGCCAGGCTTGTCCTTCACATGAGGAGAAGAGAAAGGCGGGATGGAGGGAGGGGAAAATATTCCCTCCCTGTCCTTTACTCTCTCTTTCCTCCCCTCTGCCCATCCATCCTGCTTTTCCCTCCTAAAACTATCTACTTTTACAACTACTCCCACCCTTTTCTCCCTCCTCTCCCTTTCCGTTGGCCCCTGTCCTCTGTTCAACTCAAACTGTGGCACGTCCACATGTACTCTCACACGTGCACACAGACACGATATGAAGAACTTTTTTCTTTTTTTTTTTTTTTAAAACACACAGGAAAAAGGAAAAAGCAGAAGTGCAGTGAGAGAAAAAAGATAAAGTGAAGTGTCGGCACAACACCAGCACAGCTTTGAAGAAAAAGCTGGGGTGGAGGGCGAGGAGCCTGCTGTGAATCCCTCACCCTCCCCCCAGCCTTCTCTTCCCTGCGGTTCGGGTATGCGGCCCCTCTTCTCAGTGTTAAACAAGCCTTTTAAATAGGCTTTAACCTGGGCCCACCCTCAATGGGGCCATTGTGGGAACGGATGTGTGGACAGTAGTGCTCGGTAAACACTGCTACTTGTCCCTTTCTCACATTCTGAGGCCACGCAGCACTGGCCAGCCCGGAGGTTGAGGCTGAAGTTTGTGTGTCTGTGTGGTGTGTGTGTGTGTGTATATTGGGGGAAGTGTGTCTCTGTCAGAGTGTGAGAGGCAGAAAAGCAGAAGTGGACTGATAGAAAAAGAAAGAGAGCGCAGTGGAAATAACTGTTGGGGGGGGGAGTTGTAAAGAGAGCAAATTAAGGAGATACAACTGATTCAATTTAAAGGTTAAATTCTTATACAACACAGAACCAATACCAGTAGTCTTCTCAGCCTGTCAGTCAATAAATTTGAACGACCGTCTCCAGGGGTCTGTGACCACTTCTCGTGCCTTAACATCCACCCAGTTGTCTTTTTTGTTAACACTAAACGACGGTGGACTTATTTAGTTAACCCACATCAGTCCAGGGCTGGATTTCATTATCTTCCCTCTCCTAGGGTCTCTAATTGGGCCTCACTGTTGTCGGCCTGGCACCTGCAGTTGGCCTGCATGTCACTGTAGCCGTGGTAACAGCAGCATGCTGTGGTGCTGATTCCCCGAGCCTCAGCGACTGCACGTCCCCTCAGCCACCCCCACCTGCTCCTCCCCTGCTGTTCCCCCATTACCAGTGCCGTATTGTCCTCCATCCCCCCAAGTGAAAAAATGCCACTCATTAGACATTACTTGGTGATTTTGTTTGACGACAACCAACTACTGCAGCGCCGAAAGGTGGGATTATTCAACTAACTACAGTGCAGAACCGTGTTGATGGACAGGGTGCAATCATGATTTAGACTGTATGTGCACATGAACACAAATAATTGAATAACATAACCTTGTTCCCCCTGTACGTCTAGTAGTTTGGTTATGTTAATGTGTAGAAGTATGTGTTTTAAAGCCATTAGGAAAGTAGGGAAACTCAGAAATTAGCATAGCTTAGCACAAAGACTGAAAATTGGGGGAAACTACTAGCCTGGCTCTGCTGAAGGGATAAAAACTGCCTGTGAGCAACTTTAAAACTCAGTAATTAATGTGTGATCTCATTTGTTTAATCTGTAAAAAAGAGGACATGTAAAAACAACATTGTGGTGTTTATCAGGGGGTTATTTTGAGGCAGAGAGCTGTGACTTCCTGGAGTCTTACTTGGGCGCACTGTTTGGTTTGTGTATGGATTAGACAAAAACAAGATATAACATGTTAAAGTTCCTCTCCAGACATGTTTTTTACAATGTAAAAATACTATGCTACGATTAATATCATTAATAATAGTTTTCCCACATAGAAAATGGGGGGAAAAAAAATACAAAAACCGGGGCTGGAAGCACATTTACGCTTACTTCCTCATTGAGAAATCTGGATCAGGCCTTGCGCCCCGCCCACCACCGCTGCTCGCGCTAAGTTGACAGGTGTAAGAGCAGCGAGTATCAAGATGGTTACGTCGGAGTAACTCTGCCAGTGTTTGAGCCTATCAGAGCGTCAAGCGTAGTTATTTGTTTATTTGTTTGAGACAGTGTTAGTGGCTGAGCTCATGCAAAGTCTCACATTTTCTCTACTGACAAGGTTTCGGTGACCGGTGAGAGAGCAGTGCGGTTCAGGATGGTTAGCCTTAGAGGAAACATCAGAGATTCAGCTACATGTTTGAGCCTCAGTCAGGCCCAGACACAGATGAAGAGTCCGTTGTGTATCAGAACGGTTAGCGCGGTAAGCATCTCTTATTATAGCATCAACCTATTGATTTAACACATTAACGGTAATACGAAAGCTCATTTTCCCCACACAGCAACACCGCAATCCCCTCAATGACCATAAGTGAGTAACTCTGTTGCTCTGTTGATTGAATTGTAGCTACTGTGTTGTTACTCTTTAGTTTTTGTTTCAGTAAGAAGGTGTGTGAGCTCTTCACACTTGACTCACAAATATTTCCTCTGATTCCTCAAGACAACACGATCAGAAATTTCAGCAGAGCTGACTTGTTTTTTCCCAGCAGCGTCTGTTTTGATGCTGTGATATACTGTACGCTTTGAAATTGTTGCGCAGACAATAAGAACGAAAAAAGGAGGAAGTGCTCGGTTTGTGACGGGAAACATGGCAGTGTGTGGTTTCCTTCTCCTTGTGTCAGTGAGAGTGTGACGTGGCGAGGGACTTCCATTGTAAGCGGATTCTCGCCTTCTGTTGCAGGGAAACAGCTTTGCAGTTGATGGTCAAAGGCAGGCTGTTTCTGTGAAGCATAGCACTGATAATGATACTGTGAAGGTATGAGGAGATATTACTGGTGAGATATGCTCATATTAGTTAACTAGCAAAAACTTTCTAACAGTGGAGCATAACAGTTTTGTATGAGATTTGAATGCTGTATGTGCACATGTTAAATCATAGCATGTGTGTGATCTGATTATGAATTATCAGTATCAGAGGAGTCGCTTGCAGCAGAGTGCTTCCTTTGCTTCAGAAGCCTCTGTGTTTCTTTGAAAGCACATGTGCTGCATGTAAACATTTCAGTGAGGAAGTAGTGCACTCAAACGAAAATAAGCTGACGAGGGGTTTCGCTTTTGTTTGTCTGTGTGCACTCCTACACTACATCTTTTTCGAACCGTTATGTAGCCATAAAGCACAGGTTGCCACGTATTGATTTCAGGGCGATGCAGGGAGCCATCAAGAGCTGTAAATTCTGTAAGACATGTGTCCCACAACACTGCTGCCTGAGCACTGACAGTAGGTTTGCAGCAATTGAGGAGAGTGTGATGGCAGCTTAGGGGTCTACAATGATCACAGCGTCTTTGTGATGAAGTGGCCGAGCTGCAGGCCGATTGCAGGGTCCAGTGTGGAAGTACGGTTTAGCTCAGTCATGTGAAAAATGGGCCTGAGTATTGGTGAGTGATGTGATTGGATGGCCAATATGCTCCCAGCAGGGGACCCCTTCACTAATACCCGTGTCACTCAACATTAACCCTTTCAGCGCCAGATTCACACATTTTTTCTTTTCTTTTTTTTTTCACTTTCTGTTTTGTAAAATGGCTTCCTGTGAACATTATTTCTGTGAAGTGAGAGATGCTGTTCACTGATTTCTTACCCATTTGCCTCACAGAGCAAAAACACTGCAATAACAGATTCAGCCTATTAATATTCTGAGGTGCCAGTACCATCTGTCTCCTGTCAGGGTTTGGAAACTGGAGGATTACCTGGATTCACAAAATATACCTCATGTCGTCCAAAAATAAGTACTTTAAAAAAAAAAAAAGAAGGAGGGAATTTAAAAAAAAATAACAAATAAAACAAGATCACTGTTAATGTTAATAAAGTCAGTCAATAGAACCTACCTATTTACATCTTATTTATTATTGATTAATCAATTAATCGTTTAAAATGTTATATTAATTTTCAAGTTGACGTATTAAAAAGAGTCTTAAACCCAAACACATTAAGTTAAATGTCCATTGAGCACATACTCACATTTGGTGATCAATCAATTATCAAAATAATTGCTGATTAATTGATTGATTTAATCGATTAATCTGATCGTTTCAGCTCCACTTTTCATTGTGTTATGTGATAGTTAAATTCAATTCCCTTTGTGTTGTAGTTTTTTGTTTGGACTTTTTTCACAATTTTCTATATAGACTAAACCATTTGTTAGTTAATTGAGAAAAAAATCAGCAGATTAATTGAATTGATAGTGAAGCTGATACTTGCAGCCCGACTTTCTTTTTTTTTTGTTTTTAATCTGATTATCTATAAAAAATAAATGTACCCTAACCTCTTGATGCCTTAAGTGAGGCCATTCTTTTGATAGTCTATTAGGCAATCAATAATATTATGTCAGGGGGAGTCTATAGCACATCACACCAATGAATAAAACATAGAACAAACGTCCTGGGAGAGACAATCCAGAATGCATTAGTCAGACAGCACTGTGACGTTGCCAAGTAAACAAAACACAAACTGGCAGCTTTTCTTCCCCTAAAGCTAAAGACACATAGTACAGAGAACCAGTAAGAGCAAACACACATACTGTATGCAGCGAGGGCAGCCCAAACATAGTGCTTGTTTGTTAGTGAATGAATGGAAGCATTGAAAACTGAACATTTCTTGTCTCAGTGTTGCGGCGACAAAGGAAAACAGCAGAGGCAAGTTGCAGAATTTATGAATTGTGCCTGTCTCAGAGCTGAACAACTGGAACTGTTATAAGCAGTCAGATCAGAGAATGGTGAGATGGGAACGACTGTTACAACATTTTATGTAAGCAATCTATATAAGGACGAACAGGAAAGGTGGACACTTGAAAAAAAAAACTATCGCATTTCATCACTCATCCTCAAAGGTGGAGGCGAAAAAAGAAAAAAAAAAAAAAGAAGACAAGAAAATCAGCTGACATCATGATGACATCATCAGCTGCCCTTTAATGGGCAGCTGATGATGTCATATCACTACACACAGATTCTTTGGTCTCCAAGTAAACCAGCTCCTCCGCGTGCTGATTGGCTGACCAGCTGCGAGAGGGGGAGGGTGGTTTTTTTTTTTTTCTCTCTTTCCCTCTTGTTTCTGGATTAATCCCTGTGCCTCAGTGAGCTCATCTCTCCTTTTTCTCTCTCTCTCTCTCTCTCTCTCTCTCTCTCTCTCTCTCTCTCTCTCTCTCTCTCTCTCTCTCTCTCTCTCTCTCTCTTGTGTAACTTGTGACAAAACAACAATTATTCCCGATGTGGTCATGAGTAATCTCATACAGTATTACAAATAGGATGATTTAGTGGACTGCATTGTCAATAGAAGATGAGGTGTAAAATATTACTGAGGTGTTTTCTGCTCAGGTTTTGAATAATCTTATTAACAAAACACTTGTTGTTGAATTGCTCTTTCTGCTCAAAATCCAATAAATGAGCCTTATGCACGCTTTTCCGTGGCTAAATCTATTTCCTCAAGTGCTCTTTTATTCCTCAAGTCTCATCCCCTGTAGCTCCGCCGCTTGTTTTCTCAGTCGTGATGAACAGGGGCCTGAACTCTGCGTTGCACTGGCTGCCCTCAGCAGTGAAACACAATGCCATGAGCCTCTATCACAGTCATGTCTGGGGCTACAGGTGACCAGCTGTCTGCCTGTGTTCCTCTCCTCTGGGACAGCTGGAGCCATCAATCAGCTCCCCCTGAGCCCCGTTGTGCCCGTCTGCTCCGCTCTGACCACCACCACCACCACCACAACAACAACAACATCAGACTGTCTCATCTGGTCTGTCGCTCCTCCGGGGGACACGTCTCAAACTTCTGCTAACGCTAATGTTGTGAATTTATACTTCGCTTATTTCCAGGGCTTTCGAGACGAGCTTACATCAGAGCTGACGTTCTCGCCCTGCGAATGCTTTTTCGAATCATATATATTTATTGATGACTTTGGCTTTTCACTCCACAGCCTAAGTCTTCACCTCAGGAGTAGTTTAGCCATAAATTGATACATTGTTGAGCCCACTCTACGCAGCACGTGCAGTCACAGGCCTTTCTCCCTCCGCAGATGGAAAGCATTGAAGCCCATTATTGTGCTCTTGGAGGGGCGTCTTCCACCATGAACTCTTTGGCACACTTTTAAAGAGAGTGGCCTTAATGTATTCAGGCCTGATTCACAGTGGCTTTGGCACTAGGACTACCATCCCCCCATCCTACACACACACACACACACAAACACACACACACACAGCTCTTTCTTACACAGCTTTTACTTAGAAGGGAGGTTGACATGTGTGAGTCGCTGTGTTCCCTGGAACTTTTCCTTGTTTATCAAAAAGGGAACTGATGAGTCTGACATGGGACTTCAAAGGGCAACATAAAAAGTATGAGTTCCACCACAAAGACATTTCCTGTTTATCTCAAGAGAACTTCATGAAGGACACTTCATCAAAGACCAAAAAGAAAAAGAAAAACTCACGGCTAGTTTTTAAGTCACCCAGATTCGAGTGTTACATAATGTGTGTCAGTCAAAACGACATTGTTGAACCTGTGTCAGTGATCCGATGTTTGCCAACGCTGCTGCTATAATTAGGCGCTTTACTCTGAACCGTATCACAGAAGTGGCAGAGCAAGAATGTCTCCAGGCTCTCTGGGACTTGTCAAACAGAGGGCTAATTGTTAATGTTGGTGATTTTTTGTGTGTGTGTGTGTGTGTGTGTGTGTGTGTGTGTGTGTGTGTGTGTGAAGAGAGCAGAATTCTTCAGTAATGGCTGTGACTGCTGCTGCTCATGTGACTGTTGGTTTTCTTCCTCGGGGCCGTGGATGGTTCATTGTTGTGTCTTGAAGAGTTCCAGGGCGACAGGGAAGCTAATTGGGTGGAGTCTGTCTGGACATACAGACTCCCAGGCTCGTACTGGAGCATTACCACGTCACACACCCTCACCTACTATGTTAAACACCTTGGACACAAGAAAAACAAAAACAAAACCCCAGCCAGTATTGTTAGTGCAACGTGTGTCGTCTTATCAGAGATAAGATTCCACGTGCAGATAGCACCATTGAGTGTTTATTTACTTGCTCATTTATATATTTAATCTTTTATTTTACTGCCTTGCCCTGGCTTTAAGCTAATTGATTATTCATGTGCAGTTTAACTAGAGTGGGTTGTCTTTCCCGGCTTGTTTTATTTTGAAGAACTTTAGATACTTAAAGTGATAAAAGTGTCCCGTATTTCACAATAAATGCATTGAAATTAGAGAAAACTTCTCATCCCGTTAATAGTCTTGTGACCCCCTCAGTGTTGATCCCCAGGTTGGGATTCACTGCTCTTCAACATCTTCCACTCCTTCCATTTCCTCTAACAAAAATGTTAAGGCTAAGGCCATGATCAGTCTTATCTAACATCATCATTATCACAAAGTCATTCACTGTTGCACTCTGAAGTGAAACTAGCACCTTCAAAGTCAATAACTAAAATCAAGCAAACACTCTTGGATACTGTGTCGTGTAATTTCCATGATGTATTACTTATGAACTGGGGAACCATGTCTTAATTTGAAAACAGAAACACAGTGGGCCCAATAAGGCCAATAATGGAACTGTTGCTGCTGTCATTCAGCTTGATGGCCTTGTTTTGCCTCCGTGGCTGACGCCCTAAATGGGGGCCCCCAGGCTCAACAGGCTAGTGAGAAAAGGCCCCTCTATTAGCGGGAGACAATTAGCATAGCTCTATGTACACAGCTTTAAGAGACCTCTCCCCAAATATGTTAGTCAAGCACCTGTATTGACATTGGCAGAACACTTTGCCTCAGTCTTCAGGTCCAGCTGAGAGTGAAAGCAAAGCATCTCAGTGCGCGCGCCGTGGGCAGCTACACTTGTAAATACCTGAGAGGAATTCAGCAGAGGAGGGAAGGGTGCCTTGTTGCTGTTTTGTGGTTGCTGATGTAGTGTGTGTGTGTGTGTGTGTGGTCTCAGGTGGTGCTGTGTGTGTGTAGAATGTCGGTGTGCGCGCGCTTGCGATCCTCGGCTGTCGCGAACTTGCATGCCGCGCTGTGAAACTGCTTCTGGAGAAGAGGTGTTGCAGACCGATCCTATCAGTGATTACAACACTTTGGAATTTCGTCATTAGAGAGCTGATGAGAAATCACTAATGAACTTCAGGGTGGAAAATCATTCTTGACCTTTGAACAGTCATTTCAGGACTTTGACAGATGCTATGGTCATATGTCAAAGTCTTTTTTAACCCGCAACAAGATAAAGTCTCAATTTTTCATATTGTATGAGTCAGTTGCTCAGTTATATTTCTTCTAGTTTTATATCGATGGCACAGGCCTTTCATGGAAATTCCTTCCATAGTAAATCAACTATTTAAAAACCCAACTTCCTCATATTTAAATTGTCACATTGCACAGTTTGTATAAGGACACGAATGGAAATGAATCGGAAATATAAAGATTTTTGATTTTCAAAGTAAAGGTATAAATGCTGTTTCAAAGCCGTCTTTGTGCTGTCAGGAATCGTTTATGTAGTTGTTTTTGTTGCTGTAAAAGTAGTCAAACTCAAAGCAGCGGTTCTACATTTTGGAGCAGAGTCTCCTGTGGTTACCCGGCAGCTGATCCAAGCCAAGAAACAGTCCAGCATATAACCCCCAGAAAATATCAGATGTCATTTTTACATTTGTTTATTTATTTGTTTTTATTATAAAGTATCAAATAATGAGCCTTGGAGGTGGCACTTTATATTTCATGTAAAGATATGAGAGCGGCATCAATCACCTCATGGAACTCTCAGCCAACCAAATGAGCTTATTTCCCAAAATTATGAACTATTCCTTTAAGGACACTGAGTCTAAAAATACAAGAAAGACAACATCCACCATGTGTAAATATTTAGGTTTAATTCCCATAAAGTTGCTAAAATTTAAAGGACATAACTTCAGTGTCCTAAATGGCAGCTAAAAAGAGAAGTTATGACTCCGCGTCCATTTACTGGCTTTTGTGGACCTTTCAGCCATATCTCATGGTATTCCCCAGTGGTTGGAATTAAGTGATGTTTTGTTTTTAAGAATGTATTTATGATTATTTCTTTATGGTAAAGACAGTTGTTTCCTCTGAAACCATAGTTCACTTTTGTGTTCCATGAAAAAGAAAGTGAGTCATAATTTCATAGAGCTTAGTCAGTGTTTTCCTTTGACTGGAAATAAGCCACACCACACATCATTACAGCACCTCCCACGTCACTATTAGAGAAGATGTTGTTCGTCCAGTGGTGATACTGCCACTCACTTTGCTCACATAGATAAGAATCTGAGGATCCATACAAGTGGCTCATAGAAGTTCCCAGTAAGTTAGGACGAAGTTGCATTGAAGAATTGTTATTATTATGTGAAGATGGGAGATGTTTCAGGGATGATTGTGATCTGAGTCTCGCTGTTGGCTCTTATTGTCAGTTCAGTGCAAGCGACAGTAGAATACAAGAGAAATTTGATTCTTATGAATATTCCAGAATATCAGAATATTGTATTGTGTATATTATATGTATGTATGTGTGTATGTGTGTGTGTGTGTGCACATATATATGGTCCTCGTTTTACTTGTTCAGTTTCTAATGTTTTTTATTATTCTGTAGGAGACTGATTGCAATTTGTAGTTGGGATTAATAACGTTTTTTTCTATCTATCTATCCATCTATCTATCTATCTATCTATCTATCTATCTATCTATAGCAACAAAATATTTTCACAAACTCACCACCAGAGGCTCACCCTCACCCCTCAGTAGCTCAATGGTGAGTACATATTAATTTTTTTTTATGTGACATTTTATTCTAGTAGGCTATTAATACAACGGCTAAGCATATGTAATATCTGATGCAGGTAGTACGGGTACAGTAACATAGGAGGACGGGCAGGAAGCGGCGTGGGCAGCCTCCCTGTGTCACCGCCTGCGTCAGACCAGACGCCAGGAGGGAGTTTTCCACTGACGAAAAAGGCTGCGCTTCTCGGCAGTCTGCTACAGACAAGGGAAGCGCTTCAGCTGGTACGGAGCCCCGTGCGGCAGCGAGACACACAGACAATAGCACCGAGAGCCGTGTATATGCGGGGATAAGCGCTGTATTTATTTGTGCCATTTGGATTACTTCCACCGTTACCCCATCGGCTGTTTATCCAACGCTATTTTGTCACTAATGGTGATCGGATACTTGAATTGGTGGTGAGTACAAGCAGAATCGGGAGTTCGCTGTTGGGTTATTGAACACCGTAATTTATGTGTTTAACCTCAACGGAGGAGGGAAACCAAATAGTTTGAATGTTCTTTCCTCTGTATCGGAGTCATTTAAATGGAGTATTTGTGTAGCGGTGTGAGGAAATCCCGTCAGAGATGAATTCTCGTGGTTTAGTGGACGGATTTTCTTTGAGAACACACTTTGCATTTAGTCGCGTTCCTTTTAACTTGACGGTTTATTGTATAAATATTGACACGGTCGGCTGCTCGTTAAAGTGAGTTTAGACTAACTGGCTTCGTGGGTAGTTCAAGCACAGCTGATCACAATCTGATAACGGCGAAGAATTAGAATAATTTGTTGATTTAGGCGAGATTCCAACAATCCGCTTCATTCACTTATTGATTCGTATATCGATCGCTGATTATTCAGGTTGGTAGTAACTTCGCAGCTCACGTCGGGAGTGTCTCGCTTTGCATTTCGCCCGTGTTTTCGGCTGTGGATTCATTTATGTGAACTGTTGATGAGGTCGGCTTTGTGTATTCAGCCCGTGTGGAGTTGTTCTTGTTCACCTCAGCGGTGCTGGTGCGCCTCTTGTAACTAGAGCGACTCCTGAAGGCACTACATCTGAGCACACAGCTGACAGGGCTGCTGTCATTACAATTAGCATTAATCACGAGGAGTGATCGGGTCAGCGGGGAGAGAGCACTGGCTGGCCTCGGGACCTGCACCTTAGGCCAGATTTAATCATTGATTTTTGATCGATGATTGATTGTGTAACCGTTCACACTTTAGGCTGCGAGCCAGGTGAGCTCCTTCATTGTTTGAACAAATTCCCTCAACAGCACATGTATATATTCACTTATCATAATCAGTTACGGTGACGCATTAATGACCAGAAGTTTGTGTTAATGTGATGGACAGAAGAAGCTGTCATGCGTGCGTTTTTCCAGGTATGACACTGTTGTCTGAGGCTTTTATTTTATAGAGCCAGACCGTATCTGCTTTTGATAAAGCGACTGAATCAATTTAATCGTCTCTCGCGCGACCTCACCCGGATCATTTTTGGAATCATGTTTTCTGGAAATAGGCTACAGAGAGCTGAATGATCCTTTGTTTACAGGAAAGGAATATAGCACTTGATGCTGTCTGTTTCATGTGGTATGCATTTCCAAGGAAGGTGCAGTGATGTTTAAAAAATAAAATAAAATCTTTATCTCTGCTTATATAACATCATTTTCCATTTTACACCCAAGCCCCCAGGGAAAAATAATAATAATAACTAACCAGTTTGTTGCCCCCTGCATGAAAACGAACTTAAATGACATCAAGGCACCAAAAGCTCATGTGCAATATTTGGAGTAATTTCAACCATGACAAACACCATCCATATACCCCCTGACTCCCTCCTCTCCATCATATGATCCTGCACTCGTCTAACCTTGTGGTGCCTGCAGCTGTTAGACACAGCATAGATAATCTGGATGGCCACTTCCTGTGCACTGCAGTGTATATTTCACAACATCAGGAAGCTCACACACACACACACACACACACACACTCTTAGTATCTGTCTCCCCAGCTGGGGGAGGCAGCAGCAGCAGTAGTTGTAGTGCTGGGTTCAGACAAGGTTGTCTGTGCCTGCCTCATTTTGGTCACGCAGGATGGCCCCCACACTTTTGTGCTCGGAGACAGGGAAGGGGAGGGGAGGGGAGAGGGGTGTTGCAGGGACTCTGCCGGCGGTGTCCCACACACACACACACACAGCAAGGGAGAGCTCCCATCTGCTTTGTCCTCTCCCAGCATTCCATACTGCAAGTGTCCCAGACTGGAGCGTGACCCCTGAACCTAAAACCACCTCCTCCCTTCCTCCACACACACACACACAAACACACACACCCTAAGCAGCATGTTTGTTGCTAGCACAGTGTAATGCAAAGGAATTTTTCTCTGGAGATTCCCTTAACTTTGTTGTTTTTACGCACTGCACAGTTTCTGATCCATGCAAATATTTCTGCATAGTGACTACTAGACTGCTAGGCTTAGTTTTTTGGCTTTGTTTTTGGTTAACAGGAGAAGGAAAGTAACCTAGATCAGAAAGAGTGCAGTCTGACTCCTGCAGGCATCACCTGGCCATTCAAGTTTGGCCTGCATAACAGATTAATGACAGCTGAGGGCATGTGAGGTCCACGTGCAAGCTAATACCGTGTCAGGTGGGGCAAAGAAAGGTAGCTCGCTCTGCTGAGAGCAGGACTTTCCAGTGGTTAGCAGTAGAAAACACATCTGGGTTAGATAGAGCCTGTGTTCTTCTCCCGCTATTACAGCGAGAGTGCTGCTGCCAGAATGGAATTCCTGTGGCTTGGAGACATGACATTATTTATTTGTTTTGTACGATTCTCCCTCCGTCTTCCCACTACCTCTCCTTTTTGGAATCAGTGTGTGCACGGGTCGAGGCAGAGGAACAGAATGTTTCTGTGGCACAGTCTCAGCCAGCTTTGGGCTTCAGCGAGAACAACAGGCTCATAGAGGAGAAAACAGGAGCTCTCCCTGCTTTGTTCCAGCAGGTGGAGCGCTTCTGAGGAACAGCTGAGCTTAAGAAACGAGCCAGTGTTTCCCCAGCTGTGCAGGAGCTGGAATCCAGCTCACTGTCACCTTGATGGCTCCGATCAATTACCTCCGTCTTCTCAGTGACAGAGCTGGAAGTGAGAGGTGCGATACCTTGAAGCCTGGAGGAGGAGTGTAGGGGGGGGGCCTGCCCAGACACGCTCCCACACACACAAACAGACTCCCAGGCTCATCATTATCACATTTTATGAGCACTCAACTCAGTCAGTCATTCAGACACTGCACTTGGTTGTCAGTGTGCCATGTAAATGCTCTCGGCTGGCTGAGATTAGTGCAACTTGTCGCTCCCACCCTCACTGTTATCAGCTGCTAAGGGGCAGAGCAAGGGGGCAAAGTCAACTGTGACTTGTCCTGTTGGGCTGAGGGGGCAGAAGAGGGCAGTTCAAACTGGCTCCTGGTTGATGTCTCTTTATATGCACAGATGCATTTTATTTTGGTAGATTTTTAGATTTTTCTTGGATTGATGAACAGTTTTGGTTTTTCTGTGTTTTTTCTTGCTCTTATATAATAAATGTGTTTTGTCAAACTGACCTAGAGATGAAGTTAGGGATCAAAAAATCCCTTTGAGCAGTTATATTAAGTGAATATGTTGAGTAATGTCACACTATAAATTTTTTATTGCATCTTATTTTGCAAAATGGTCTTAATAAGTGATTGATTAAACCTGCCTTTTTCTACATCCTGTTCAAATAGTTTAAGATTCCTTAATAAGGACTCGAGGAGCTGTCTGCAGATAAAATAGAAATGAATTGGGATTCTGAAGTCATATT
>NW_019174334.1:2946623-3022887 GCF_002260705.1 Seriola dumerili
CTGAACAAATTTTCGGCATTCTTTCAGAGCAGAGGGGCTGCTGCTTCAGCGGTAAAAACAATCAATCCCTTGAGAGAGACAGACAGGAAACAGACAGAGACAGATGAAAAAGATGATCACCGGTTAAAGCTCTGAGGAGAGGGAATGCCAGTTACCCTCTAATGTTGTATGTGTATAATATAATATGTCTGTGAAACCTCCTCCGTGCACGAGCCCTGTTGATATCTTTAAATCTTATTTTAGACGAGGAATAATACCCTCAAAACTCAACTAAATCAGCCTCCCGTCTCCTCCGTTTGTTCCAGGAGAGAGAGAAAAAAAAGAAAAAAGAAAGAGCAGAAACCACTGACATGAAAAATTAACATGTTGGATGGGAAGGAAGGTTTTACTGGTGTTGTGTTTTATGGTTATGGGACATAAATGCATCACTTTGCTCTTGACAAATAACAGGCAACTCTCTTTGCGACTTCTGGGAAACGCGAGGCGACTGCAAGACAAGACAGGTCATCATCGCTTTCTGTGGCCGAGCTCCTGCTAACTTAAACAAGGAGGGACGGAGGGTGGAGGGAGGAAGGAAGTGAGGGAAGGGGAAGACATGACTGGGCTCTACTCCAGTTTAGACACTCCCTACAATGATGTGGAATGGGAAAAGGAGGGTTTTACTTCACCCGTAAAGAGATCATTTCACCATCAAACTGTTTACTGTCTTCAGATTCTCAGCCAAATCACTTGCAGCTGCTGCACTTTGAGCGGGTTATGTATGCACTTCAATTTTTGGTTATTTTTAGCCGTGTTTGTTCAAATATTTGCTGCGGGTAATACCTATAATTTTGTCAAAATTGCTCACTGTCAAAGATCATTTTGCACGCTGTTTCTTTTTTGGCTTCATAGATTTTTTTTTTGGGGGGGGGGGGGTAATTGCAGAGTTAGGATCTTTAAATTTGCATTAGACCAAGTTAAATTTAAGAACCCAACTATGTCAATTACTAAACTGTCAACTAAATTCATCAAAGACTGAATAGGTCAGAGATCCTCCAATGATTTTAGAGGAACCATGTGTGACCTGCATGCTTCGTTTGCCTTATCAGGGTGTTATGCAAGTGTCAGCACTCAGAGAGGAGGAGGAGAGGAAAAAAAAAAAAGCAAGTAAGCAAGGGGGGTGGGGGGGGGGTCATTTTCTACATGCAACAGGGAGCAATTAATGCAAAACCAGTCCTCCCTTTGACAAGGATAAAGGAAGAGTCAGAATCAAGGGCAAGAGGCTGACACCTTGTACAGGCCGGTGGGGGCAGCTATGCAGCTGTATGGGGAGTTATTGTTATTGCTGCAGTCAGATATTGTTGTCCCCAGTGGCACATATGATGAATGAATCACCTTGCAAATAGGTCAAGCTGGCTCATACTGTCTCTGCAACAAACAAACAGGCTTCCTCCGCACTGTGGCCACCTCAGTGCTTCCGTGTGTTTTACATTACCCGGCCGATGAGAAAAGCAGTCCTTAATTCCCATCCATCAGCTTACTCGAGCAGGAAATAATCTCCAAATGCCTTTCACAGCTACTAATATTATCACATCATGGGATTTGCCTTGAAACTGTTTAGAAACACCTGGGTGCAGCATCTGTTGCTTTTGTATTCACTTATCAGACAACATGTGTGCTCCGAACACCAACAGCCACAGCACAGCACAGCACAGCCTTGAGGATGCCTCACAGCTTTGTTTTCATTTTTTTTCACAAGGAATTGGGGGTGGGAGTGATGGCAAAAATGTAAGGTGAACCCATGTGTGCTCCCCTTTTCTCGCGCACAGATATATATATATATATATATATATATATGCTGTGCTGTGCTGTGCTGTGCTGTGGTGTTCGGAGCACACATGTTGTCTGATAAGTGAATACAAAAGCAACAGATGCTGCACCCAGGTGTTTCTAAACAGTTTCAAGGCAAATCCCATGATGTGATAATATTAGTAGCTGTGAAAGGCATTTGGAGATTATTTCCTGCTCGAGTAAGCTGATGGATGGGAATTAAGCGACTGCTTTTCTCATCGGCCGGGTAATGTAAAACACACGGAAGCACTGAGGTGGCCACAGTGCGGAGGAAGCCTGTTTGTTTGTTGCAGAGACAGTATGAGCCAGCTTGACCTATTGCAAGGTGATTCATTCATCATATGTGCACTGGGGACAACAATATCTGACTGCAGCAATAACAATAACTCCCCATACAGCTGCATAGCTGCCCCCACCGCCTGTACAAAGGTGTCAGCCTCTTGCCCTTGATTCTGACTTCTCCTTTATCCTTGTCAAAGGGAGGACTGGTTTTGCATAATTGCTCCCTGTTGCATGTAGAAAATGACCCCCCCCCCACCCCCCCTTGCTTACTTGCTTTTTTTTTTTCCTCTCCTCCTCCTCTCTGAGTGCTGACACTTGCATAACACCCTGATAAGGCAAACGAAGCATGCAGGTCACACATGAAGTTCCTCTAAAATCATTGGAGGATCTCTGACCTATTCAGTCTTTGATGAATTTAGTTGACAGTTTAGTAATTGACATAGTTGGGTCTTAAATTTAACTTGGTCTAATGCAAATTTAAAGATCCTAACTCTGCAATTACCCCCCCCCCCCCCCAAAAAAAAAATCTATGAAGCCAAAAAAGAAACAGCGTGCAAAAATGATCTTTGACAGTGAGCAATTTTGACAAAATTATAGGTATTACCACGCAAATATTTGAACAAACACGGCTAAAAATAACCAAAAATTGAAGTGCATACATAACCCGCTCAAAGTGCAGCAGCTGCAAGTGATTTGGCTGAGAATCTGAAGACAGTAAACAGTTTGATGGTGAAATGATCTCTTTACGGGTGAAGTAAAACCCTCCTTTCCCATTCCACATCATTGTAGGGAGTGTCTAAGCTGGAGTAGAGCCCAGTCATGTCTTCCCCTTCCCCTCACTTCCTTCCTCCCTCCACCCCTCCGTCCCTCCTTGTTTAAGTTAGCAGGAGCTCGGCCACAGACAGCGATGATGACCTGTCTTGTCTTGCAGTCGCCTCGCGTTTCCCAGAAGTCGCAAAAGAGAGTTGCCTGTTATTTGTCAGAGCAAAGTGATGCATTTATGTCCCATAACCATAAAACACAACACCAGTAAACCTTCCTTCCCATCCAACATGTTAATTTTTCATGTCAGTGGTTTCTGCTCTTTCTTTTTTCTTTTTTTTTTCTCTCTTCCTGGAACAAACGGAGGAGACGGGAGGCTGATTTAGTTGAGTTTTGAGGGTATTATTCCTCGTCTAAAATAAGATTTAAAGATATCAACAGGGCTCGTGCACGGAGGAGGTTTCACAGACATATTATATTATACACATACAACATTAGAGGGTAACTGGCATTCCCTCTCCTCAAGAGCTTTAACCGGTGATCATCTTTTTCATCTGTCTCTGTCTGTCTTCCTGTCTGTCTCTCTCAAGGGATTGATTGTTTTTACCGCTGAAGCAGCAGCCCCTCTGCTCTGAAAGAATGCATTCAGGAGTTGCATTGCAAAACATCTTGACTATGCATAGCTGTACATGTTCACTATGAGGACCATGTGAGCGCGTTAAACAGGGACAAGCGGCTAATTCGCTTCGGCCTGCTGCTGACGGCTGCCTTAAGGGAAGGATTGAAATGAAAAGTCTACGGCTGGATGATCGGGTCACCTTTTGCTCGGTCCTTTATCTAATCAATGCGTTTGCTGAGCTGATGGGATTTGGAAAAGAGGGTGTAGGGTCCAGTAATTGTTGACTTGTGTGAATAGGCCTGATTGATTGCTTCCTGTGCCATGGCGAACTCCCACTCTCAGCTGAGTGCAGCAAGAGGCTGGGATGCATGCGGTCTCACATGGCCAAGCACAGGACTCGCATGTGTGCCAATAGCATTCGCAGAAAGCCTGTGTGCGCACAATAGCTTCCGTGCAACTCACAGACGATGTTAATTTATTTCTGCTCCGAAGATAAAATCGGACTCCTCCGTGATCAAAGATGTTAAATTAAGTATGGATGATTTGCTAATAACCCCTCCCTCTGCTCCCTCCTGCAGATTGTTCGCACTAGCGCCATGAGTGGGCTTCTCAAGAGGAAGTTTGAGGAGGTGGATGAGGACCCATGCTACTCCTCACCCTCACCCTCCTCCCTCTCCTCTGCCTGCTCAGGCTGGGACTCGGAGGGGGAGAGCTGCTACTCGGACACCCTGGATTCCACTCCCAGCAACCCCAGCTCCCCAGCAACAAATTTCAACAGTAAGTGTCCTCTTCCAACAACAATAAATCATAGAAAGAGCTGATGGTACATACTTAATGTGTTCTCTCGCCTTGTCTTTACTGCTCCACGGAGGCTCTGATAACAAACCCATAAAAATTGGTGGTGTGGGGGGGGGGGTGGATTAAGGAATTTAGGCAGCTGGCAGCCCATGAAACACTTCACAGAAATGATTTCAGACTTCTGCAATGAATACCCCTTTTGATTTCATGCCCTAAAGCTGCAAAATGGCTAATCGCATTATGCAGTGGCTGCTCACCTTGGCTCCATCTCCACCTTCTTCCCAGAGCCTTGCAGACAGACAGAGCCTCACCTGTCTTTGAGAGATGTGTGGGTTGAGCACCTTCGGGGGGGGGGTGTTTCTGTCTGGACCCGGGTGCGTCTGCTGGCCTTTAGGGGACCGGTCGTGGGTCGGAGAGGGATTGTAGTGTAGGGGAGAAGGGCAAACAGTTGTGAGGTTTCCAGGATGGTGGGGCAGGGCGCCAAGAAGAGAAGCGTGGCAGGTTGCCAAGGCTGGGAACACACAGAGCCTTGTCTGAAGCCCGGGCATGCACCCAGCACAGGTGCTGAAAAAGGCTGAGTGGAGGGATAAAAAAAAAAAAAAAAAGGGAGGTAGGTCAATCAAGAAAAGAAGGCACGCAGACACATCTAGAAGAGTAGATTGGGTTGGACTATTATAGTCCAGTGTTTGTGTTGGATGGAAAGTTGTTTGCCATTGTAAACCGATGGGGTAAAAAAAAAAAAAAAAACGGCCAGCAAGGCTATCCCATTTAGAGGCAGTGGGAGAAGGTGTCATTTGTCTTCTGCAGGTGTCATAAGGCTGACTGGATTTGATGGATGTGAAGCCGAACCTGGCAGTTTATTTCATCTGCGTCACCCCTAGCGGCGGATTAGAGACACAGTGAGGCTGTTGTGAGCTTTTCTTCCTCAGAGCTGCCATTATCACACCGAGCACTCGGATTTTCCCCGTTTGACTTCTGTCACGTTTCGAGGCGTGTTTTTCGGTGTGGGTCACAAGAAAAAGCTCCTTGGCTGAGAAAATAGGAATCTACAGGCAGTTTCCCACCTCATAATAAAGGTAATTCTCAACACATGTTGAGTATTATCATCCTTTTCTGCTCACACACACATTAAAAGAAAAAAAAAACAAAAAAAAAAACATTGGCTCTGGCGGCTTAAGCAGAGGAAAAAGTTGCTTGTCTGTAAGTGAGGCTCAAAAGTCGTGGTGAATATTCCCGGGCTGAGGAAGTGGAATTTATAATAAAGCTTAAATAATTGTTGGGCTTGTTCCCACATATGGTTCCACTTTGATTCCCATATGGTTTTATTGTATTTGTCTGGGTATAGAAAGATGGCTGGCTGCTGTTGGTCCTGAATGTTTTTAACAGAGAAAGGACCTTTGACTCTACTGTGACTTTACTGATCCTTTTTTGTCGGGATTGTCAGCTGGTCAGGGAGTACAGGGTGGGCTGTTTTTTATTCCTGTCCTGAGAGCTCTGCTTCCACCCTCCACCCCATCCGGAAGCCTCAAGCCTTTACTCTCCTTGGTTTTTGATCCTGGCAGTTCTGCTTCCTCCACTGTGCTGGCCACCAAAGGGAAATTCCTGGGCTGGGTGTTTTTTTTTTTTTGTGTGTGTGTGTGTGTGTGTGTGTCACACAGTAGGACAAGAAACAAAGCTGGAAGGATTCTTGCGAGTTTAGATTTCACTTTACAGGATGTAAGTGTGCTGGACTCCTGTTAGCTGTGTTGTTTAATTGGGTACATGATAAGGCTTGGTTGAGGACTAGGGCAATGAATCAGAGGGGTGTCCTTTTACAGTCTGTTCAGCAGGGTTTGCACACATGAGAGGAATTCAAGTGATGGGGTATTCTGCCATCTAGTGGCACATAGCAGTAGTTATTGCAGTGACAGTCAATTCTCTTTTAAAAAAAAAAAAGAAAAGAAAAAAGTATTCTAAGTCTGTGCTTTCTCCATCCACAGCAACATCCATCCTTAAGAAAGCCAAGAGACCACGGCGGGGCAATGTGACTTTCGACCAGGTGACGGTGTTCTTCTTCCCTCGGTGCCAAGGCTTCACCAGTGTTCCCAGTCGCGGAGGATGCACTCTTGGCATGATGCAGCGCCACAGCGCGCTCCGCACGTACACGCTCGCGGAGTTTGCTGTGGAGCAGCGGCTTCTACGTCGGGAAAAATTCCTCAACAGACTCAGGGAGGAGAAGCTGGAAGCTCTCAAATTAAAGGTAAGCAAACTTGCTCAGACACCCGTGAAGTTCTAAAATCATCGCGTTATCCAGTGTGACAATTAAACACGCTCCCGTTGTTCTCTCCAGCTGACCAAGAACGGAACCCAGGAGAGTGAGGAGGCGGAGCAGCTGACGGTGGACGACATCCCCGAGCAGGACATCGACATCAGCGGGGCCAACCTCGACGAAGGCTCTTTCCTCCAGCCTTACCCGTCGAAACGCCGCTATGCGCTGCTCAAAGCTGCCGGTGTGAAGAAGATCGACAAGGAGGAGAAGAGGCAGCTGCATGAGCTGAGGATCTCCAGGGAGAACTGCGGCTGCGACTGCCAGGGCTTCTGCGAGCCAGAGACGTGTAGCTGCAGCCTCGCCGGCATCAAATGTCAGGTGAGAGCTGAAAATCCCCTAAAACTATATGCTCAGGTGGATTTAGAGGTCGAATAAAAACAACACCCAAACACAATACAGCTGGGGGTTTATGTTACATGTATATGACAATCAATTTGACTGTTTCTTCTGCTTCTTACAGATGGATCATTCCTCTTTTCCGTGTGGCTGCACCAAGGACGGCTGCGGAAACACAGAGGGTCGCATCGAGTTCAACTCCACCAGGGTACAGACGCATTACATCCACACTATCATGAAGCTGGAGCTGGAGAAGAGGCTGGAGGAGCAGTCGAGCACAGAAGAGGAGGAGGAGAACACAACGGCGGCCTCTGCCTCTGTACCGGCGGTGCCCTCCTTCCCCTTTAGTTCCGAACTGGCGGCAGCTGGAGAGAACAGTTGCAGCAGCGACATGACGGACTTATCAGACTCCTCGGGTCAGAGTGAGGACTCCGAGGCAGGCGAGAGCCCGTGTGAGCACCGAACCCAGCTGGATGTGGACGAGAAAGGGCTGAGCCGTATCCTCAGCTTCAGCGAAACGGAGAACTGCTCGAGAAGTAGCAGGGACGGTGGGGATAAGAACAGTAAAGACACTTGCTGCCCAGATCAACGGCAAGAGCAACAGCAGCCATCTACAGAGACGTTTAGTAGCTTTAGCATGGTGGACTTTGCCGACGAGAATGACAATATAGACGCCGCACTGTTGGACTCTGCAGACGATCACACAGACAATCGAGCAACAGCCATTTCAGAACTTTTGGATGAGAACGCCAACCAGGGAAATGCCCTATTCCATAGCAGTAGCGTGCCACACACGCCCTCCCCTACCATCGATCGCTCGGCGAGCTATAACATGGACCTGAGCCTCTCCTCGGAGTCGGACCTGGAGTTCTTTGATGGTTTCCCCTGCTTGGGGTCCAGCTCGCTCTACAACTCCCTCAAGGAGTACGAACACATGGACAACTTTTTTCAGTTTCAGTTGCCTAGTTACCCCAGCTTCCCTGCGGCTAATGACCCCGGGACCTGCCTCCTGGAGTCACTGATTGGCCTTTCAGAGTCCGTCCCCGAACCCCCTGCCACATTTACAGACAATCAGCTGTTGGAGGAAGCCATGAAATTGTCTGTGATGGAGTCTGTGAAAGTTTGACAAAACGTGAAAATCTTTGGACAGTGCAAGTGGAAAAAAAAAAGGGTGGGGGGGGGTTTGGGAGGGGACTGATCATGCACATAAGATGTCAATGTCAACATGTTTGATTTTAGAGGAAGCTGTGATTTCCCTCTTGCCTAATAAATGTTTAAATTCCAGACTTGCCTTCAAAATGTTAGCAAAGCAGTTTGGGATTAATGCTGTGTGAGATGGCAGCTAGTGTTAAAAGTGAAAAGATACTGAATAGAGATCAATTTGACCAGGCCCATAGAAAACCAATGATGGCTCTCAATTCCTAAGAAAGCTCTTTTAACCAAACTAAGATCACCAACCATATGCTAAACAGGAAGTCAACTTTTTAATGGGGCCAGGTTGGGTATCTCAACACAGCTGAATGTGCACCTCAGGGATTTTTTTCTAGCTTTCTAGCTTTTGGAGGCAATGTATGGTGACCATTGCTGTGATGGCCTTCATATGAAACCCCGAGTCAAATCACAACATAGTCCTGTTCATGTCCTCCCTGTGGGCTTTACACCCAGGTGACTTGAGTAGGTGGGGGTCCTCCCTGTGTTGTATCCTGAAGCTAGTGGACTCTTTCTCCTCAAGATCTCTCCCAAGGGTCTTATATGGTACAAAAAAGAAAATCCCTCTAAAAGCTCCTCGGTCAGCACTTTATCTGTGAAAATAGTTATGTATGAATAGGCATTGTTTTGGTTGTGTGGGGTCGATTCAACAGTTCAACGCTAAATTATGGAGTTTCTTATTTATGAGCTGGGTATCTAGAAATAATGGCTCATACCATTAAAATCTGTAGCTGTATTATCTTTATTACCTTTGTTTTAAATTATTTCCTTTTATGATTTTAATTTTTATTTATTTCTGTTAAAGCCTACTTTCACTCAAGAAGCACTGTGGTTTGATATTTTCACCAGAAAGTGCAATCTTCCTTCCTTTTTTCCATATCACGTTTAGGCATTGGTATGGGAAATGGGACCACAAGTCCATCAGAAAGTATTTAATATCTATTCTCTTATACATTTAACATTTTTTTTCTAGTAAGTTATTATGTCATTATTTCATTAGTTATTTAATTTAAGACGTTTTGGCAATAAAAATGGGCTGTTGTGAAGTTTACTGGATGTGCCTGCTTATCAGGGGAGCCATGCCTGCCAATGGTGTGTGCACAGTGCTTCCATTTAAGCTTTGGGACTGAAAACTGTGGAATCTCCCTAATCACTGAAACTAAATTATGGGTCTATTGTATTGCTGCCTATAATGTAACCATAGAAAATTACACTAATATTTTGTAACTAATTTATGTAGGTTGACAAAAGAATTCTAATCACTGACAAATTGAATATTTTATTAAGAAATCAAAATGAGTAATTTTCAATCCGGGACAACCTTTGTAATATATGAATTATAGAGAAATGTATACTTATGAAGGTTATTGCTCTCTAGCATTCTGAAGTATTTTTCATAGGCAGTCTTATGGTTAGATATCTTAGCGAAATGCCACTAAAACTGAGTAAATTGAAACAGATCAATTTGATTGTACTCTGAATTTTTTGGAAGTCTGTGACTTGGGTTACAACATGTTATAAATTACACATGTAAAGGGATTTGTGGATAAAAACTGCATATATTATACAATTTTTATCGCACACGCAAACCCTGCAAATCGAAGAGTTGCCTCATTAATTACAGGACAAGACCTTTCAAAGGTGATTGTGCTGTCACCTGTGTTGAGGGACACTAGAGAGTTGATGTACATATCTCACCCTTTCTACAACTGTTTCAACAGCCTTTCTGGACCCTTTAGAAATTATGCATGCAGGTCCTGTTTGTTAAAACTTGTTCTAATTAATTGTATACTTTGAAAAGTGCAGAGTGCACATTGGAAATGTATTATTCGCTTTTTGCCTTTTTGATTACTTTCAAATCCATCCAATACATGTTCTTATGCCATGAAGAGGGCACTGATTTTTGCAAGCAAACATTTGTTTCTCTTGTACAAAACATCAATTCTCATGAAGAAATGGCAACAGTGAGTGTTTATCAATGTAATGTATTACAGTACAGCTTTTTTTAATTTTATTTTCAAAGAACGTGTCTTACTTTTTGCCTTTTGTGTTGTACATATTTCTGCTTGAATGGTCCTGCAGAGCAAACAAAGCTGCTTTATTTTTTACATATTCACACTTTAACCTGCTGTTCAAAAACAGTTTCTTTCATCTAAGCCATTTTGACAGCCTGTCCCTCCAAATAATAATAAAAAAAAAAAACATTTTCTAAATGCTTGACTCTGTTGTTTGTCATATGCTGTTTTTGTTATATGCAGTGGTGGAAGAAGTATTCAGATCCTCCATCGAAAGTTACCGTAAAGTTTTCCCTGAGACTGGTTTATCATCATCATCATCATCATTGTTATTATTATTATTATTATATGACGTTATTAGTGTTAGGGGTGGCATGGTGGTGCAGTGGTTGGCACTGTTGCGTCACAGCGAGAAGGTTCTGGGTTCGAACCATGGGCCTGGGGCCTTCCTGTGTGGAGTTTGCATGTTCTCCCTGCGCCTGCATGGGTTCTCTCCAGGTGCTCCGGCTTTCCTCCCGCCAGCCAAAGACATGCACATTCGGTTAATTGGCGACTCTAAAGTGCCCATAGGTGTGAATGTGTGCGCAAGTGGTTGTTTGCCCTCGCAACCCTACAAGGATAAGCGGTATAGATAATGGATAGTTGGATGAATTATTAGTGTTACTGATGTAATGCATAATGAATAAGAATAAGCATTTCACTGTTGTAGATGATTGAGGTGGAGCTAGTTTTGGCTGCTTTGTACAATGTGTTGTTTTGCGTTGTGGTTCGCAACCTAGGGGTCAGGCCCTTCCAAAGACTTGCAAGATAAATCTTACAGGTCATAAAATTATTAATGTGAATGGGGAATCAACTTAATGCCACATAATAAACCTCTGATGCATTAATGCCATTTAGATTTAGAGGCAGAGGACAAGCAAATGTGCCCATACAGTTGCTTTTTTTTATCATCTTATGTACATTTTATTGTCGTCTTAGCTTCCTAGCAGAAAAGAAAGGTTTTGCGCTCTAAAATACCAAAACCGTTATATTTTCTATACCATTAAAGGCAATATACAGTTCACAGTATAGGCACTGAAATGGCATTCTTTATGTGTTTTTTTGTGCAAACCACTGGAATTCATCTGTGGTTTCTGGTCTCCATGGTTAAGAGAAAAACACCCACTTCATGTGATGTCATGCTGTAGCCTCCTGACTACCACCACAAACATATGGCCCCGAGATTCCAGACAAGGAGGAAATGTCGGGCCTGTGACTGCACATAGCTCACATTTGGTCACAATTAAGAAAATTTGGTTCTTTCAGTGGATGTTTCAAGATTTTTTTTTTAGCTTTCTTTGATACATCAAAAAAAAAAGATTTACCTCCATGTTACTTCAGCCTTTTTAGCTAATGGAGGTCCAATCCCTTTGGTGTTTGGTTAAAAGCATCCATAATAACATCCTGAAGAATTTTCCATCCTCTTGGACTTGGAACTTGAAAGGTCAGATTGTAAACCTTCCTACTTTTGTGACCCTTTAACTGTGGCCCTGTTTACAGATGTGCTGGTTGTAAGCAAAGTACAATAGAAAAATGCATCCAATTAGAAAATAAAGACTGTGAGACTGTGAGAAAGTACAGGAGCTCCAAGAAATGCATCAAAGTCTGAGTGCCAAGTGTAAACATGATGCACTTTCGCCACCCTTTGGCTGAATTAAGAACTACAACCAAACACCCACTGCATATTAAACACAAATGACTTAAAGGCAGATGAATTTTATTTCACAGGTTCCATTAGATGGCTTGGGCAAAACACTGTGTCATCTAATAACCCTGTGTGACCTGAGGAAAGCATACAAAGAAAGAAAGAAAAGTCAGGCGACTGAAATATGGAGACATATTCTGAATCACATCGTAGAGGCTATAGAGGAGGCTTACTGAAAAGATCCATTCCAGGAAGAAGGAGACCCTGGTGAAGACGGTGGGCTTAGTCAGTTGGTTGCACATGCCAGATGGACCATAACTGACGACACCGTGGACTCTCCAAGCTCCGTCAGTGTAGCAGCTCAGGGGGCCTCCAGAGTCGCCCTGAGACGGGTAGCAATGAGAGCAGACACAAGAAGTGGGTTTAAGGACCATGAAGTGAGAAGTAGGATGTTACCTCTCACTCAGCCTCTTTTATACAGCTTTTCCCTGGCCAGTTATCTGCCGGGTGTTACCGTGGCAATGATAGTTGGTATTGTTGCGAGAATGATAATCTCTAATTGAGTTGAGACAAACTGGTTTCATGACGACACTGCCTTGCATGAGGCAGATGCGCATGTTTGTATACTGTACCTGGCAACCTGAAATGATTCCATCCCCTCCAGCACACACCATGGATCTCAGAGCAATGCTGCCCCACCATTCAGGCTGGGAGCAGACCGAATGCTCCACCACATTGATGGGAGCCACCTGGAGGATGGCAGGGACACTCCCTGAGTCTGTGAAGAGAGAGAGAGTAGGAATTTCTTTATTGAATGTGTGTGTGTGTGTGTGTGTGTGTGTGTGTGTGTGTGTGTATGTGTGTGTGCGTGTGTGTTTCTACTCACAGTCCATAAGGCCCCAGCCGGTGATGTAGCAGATGAAATCATGAGGCAGCATCTGCTCAGGGGCGGGAAGGTCAGCAACAGCCACGTAGCCATTGTTATACACAGGATTAGCCAGTTTCATGATAGCAATGTCATTCCTAAGAGAAACATAAAAACATATAATTGTATCATGTAGCAGCAAACTCCTGGGTGTAAAAAAAAAAAGCTTAAGTGCAAGTGTAATTACTGTGTGGTAGCCCTGTGGCTGACGAAGCACTTTTAAAATTGACCATCCCATCCACTTGTGAGGGAGAGTGGTAATACAGTATTTGCTCCCAGTTGTTGTCCCCACCTGTGATACTATTCCCTAGGGCAAATGCAATTACTGTAGCTTTACCCTTTGGCAAGGTCGCCAGTCCACTGAGGATGGACAGTAATCTTCTCCACGCGGATGAACTGCTCACTGCCTTCATACTCATACAGGTTATACTCACCCACCACCACACGGTACTGACTAGCTTCCATGCTGACAGGGACATATGAAACAAAAACACACTATTACTTACAATAATCACAAATGCATGTGAAAATGTACAAGTGATAGGTGAATACTGATGCCAACAAGAACCGCTCACAGCCCCTACCTGAGGATACAGTGAGCTGCAGTCATGATGAAGAAACTATCAATAAGAGTTCCTCCACAGAGGTGGTAGTATGATCCGTCATTGTATGAGTCCATCTGGAGAGAGATCTGAGAGAAAACAGAGACCAAATACACACAGGTGGAGGATTTCATGTTTTTGCAGAGATCATTCTGTATGATTAGGAAGAGAAGATCAGCGATAATTAACGAATTTGCTCAATAAGTAATAAGAGAATTCCACAGCAGCATTATAAACAAAAGCGCTTGAGTACCTCAAATGCAGAACATGATTTTAATCAAGTCAATGTCAATACCGCAACAGTAGAGAATCACTGTGAGTGTGTAGGTTTTACCTGCCATTTCCAGGTGTTGGGTTTAGCATCGTGGCCTCCTATGACCCTCTCATTGTGAACATTATGGTTGAAGGGTGCCTCAGCACAAATCAGCCCTTTGGTGTACATGTGAACATAAACAGAGTGTGCAATGGTAAAATTACTGTTTGTTTGTTTTTTTGTTTTGTTTTTTTAAATCTACAACAGCACGTAAAAAGTCTAGTGTTGTTGAAAATGGTGATGTATTTCTTGAAAAGCTTACCAATGCAGGATAGAAAAGCCACAAACCAAATCATGTTGGAGCAGTCCAGGATAAATGCAGTTTGCTTCTAACTATTTATATCAGTTTGATACTGGAAGACCTTCAGCAAGTATTAGGCAACCATTAAGTTTCCTGCCAATATCAGCAATTGATACGGATTACTCCAGATTGAATGTACTCTATGTCATGCCATACTGGAAGAAATTAGGGAAAGTGTGAAGAAATTAGGGAAAGTGTGATAGTCAGCAACCATTTATATATATATATATATATATATATATATATATAGGCTATCTCAAAATCCATATAGTTATACTGTCAATATATTTTCTTTTTTTTTAATAGGAATTAGGTTTTTAAAATAAAGCTCACATTTCTTATCATGGTGAGAAAAGTGCAGGTGCATTCATGTGAAGGCAAAGTCAGCTGAACCATCTGTAAAGAGCGAGGCTGGAAAGTTTCCTAGAGATAACTGTCTAAACTGATCAACAGCAAATGAATAGGAAAAATAATTCCACAGCCTGTTGATAGAGTTTGACCTTATTCAACCCCATGTTGTAAACAAGAGGACTATTCTTATTTCAGTCAAAGATACAGATGTGTTATGTGTATTATGTAACACAAGCATAAATAATCATATGCATATCCAATTACATGTAGAAATATCTGGAGGTAGCAGTTTATAAAATCAAATAAATATAAATTTCTAAAAATACAATCCATTTAAATATAAAGTCTTAGTTATCTGCTTAACATTGTCTGCATCTCTACACAAAACGTCAAAAGTTAACTGGAGATTAAGTTCTGCCAGAACACATAAGACCTGTGTGTAGATGAGGGGGCAGTCCATATTCCTGACAGAACTTGTTCTTTCCAGATCTTCAAATTAATGCAATATTCAGTGGTAACTGTAGCTGAATGTAAAATGCTCCCTTTCTTTGGTGTTAGGCTGAGAAAGGTTATTATTCTTGTATACCAATTAAATATGGGAAATCAGATCATTTTAAAACAATTAAAACATTTTTCAAACAAATCTGTTTATGTTTCCTCCAACATTTTCCATGTAAGGCCACAAACTGTCACATCTATTTGTGTGTACATCTTCTTTTTTTTAATTAAATATCCAAATTCATGAATGAGATTGTGTATATTTTACACCAGCGTTGCCTGTTGTTAGGCAACCACGTAGCAGGCGCCGGCAACAGCTAATCGAACGCAGTTTGCGTGATAGCATCATGGAGATGAAGCCCACTTGGGGATCGATTTTTCTGGCATCTCTATTTATTAGCTTTGCCTAGCCCTCCGGCGCCTGCTGTTAACCTGCCTCAGCTGTTGGCGCTAGCTAGCTGGTATCAGCTGTGTAGCTCATAGTAATGCCTTCTAACATTACTCTACCTCAGTGACATTTAGTTGGTGCTTGTCAAACGGAACTGTTAAAAGCAATGGGGCTACCGCAGAGCTCGTTTTTGTCGGACGGTGGAACTAATAGTGGATATCATGTCCACGGGGTACGTTGTAGCGTAGTACAAGGTTATGCACAGCCCTCGGTTCGCTCACTGTTTGAATCTTATGCTAACTATGTTAATCCTGAACAGACATTGTTGTATTTTTATATGAAGAAACGCAATAGGTGTTTGGCAATTGACAGGTTACTCTGTAACTGTAATAACTCGTAAAACAATCGTCAGCTTTAATGGTGTCCGCCCATGATGAGGTGGCATCTGGCACACACCCAAATTTGCTTGCGACTGTAACTGTTTAGTCACTGCAGAAACAGATACTAGCACTAGCATTAATACATCAGCTTATTCAATATGTGAGGAGCACCTGCTGTGTGATGTCTCGCATTGAGGAGCCCCAAATTCTGCCCACTGCAATATCTTTAGTTGACACACGGGGGCGACTATGATAACTACTGTGTGTGAAATAAAATAAAATAAATCTCAAATGTTTCAGGTTCAAGAGGACTCCCCTGCTCTGAAGTCTGGTCTGGAGCCCTTCTTTGACTTCATCCTCTCTATAGGAAATACCCGACTTGTGAGTAGACACCTATGATGCTAAAGTCAAGAGTACCTTTGACATGTCCCCAGGCCAAATGCCACAATATTACCAAATGATAAACAGTAGGTTGTATGGGTAGCATGTGAATTAAGTGGGTTGCGTGACAAAAACGATGATTTCATATGATGAAATTAGCAAATTGATTAAATTATTATTATTATTATTATTATTATTATTGTCAACCATTTGCATGACAAGGACATTTTCTGTGATCAGTTTTGGCTCTACTTGTTTATCCAGTTCAGCGACAGAAGGCATGATCCTTTGAAAACATGCCACCAAGTAGCTATTTATCCCAAGGTGTTTGCATAATGGTCACTTTTTATGAAAGTCCTATCCCTGCAGAGGAATGTTGAGACCGTACCTTTAGCTCAGTAGAGCTAGATGTGTGTCAACTTCCTTAAGTCATACATGAAACAGCAAAGATAAACTTCTTGGTTTTGACTTGCTGTGGATTTGTTTCTTTTGCTTTGATATGATTTTAGATATTTTTAAACATTATTTATTATGATGTGTGTACTTCTGTTCTGTGTTGTACTGCTAACCCAATAAGAAAGCCAATTTGTTCTTCCTTACAATAAAATTTAAACATCAGGCCTGTATCTCCAGTCTCAGGAGGAAAGATGGCCATATGGTCCGCTGACATAATCTCATTTCATGTTCTTTTACCTGAAATTCGGTTTCGTCATGTCTGTGCTGTCACAGCTGGGTTGCTCAAAATTTCTCTGTCTCACCAGAATAAAGAGAGTGACTTGCTGAAAGATCTCCTAAAAGCCAATGTAGAAAAAGCAGTGAAACTTGAAGTGTACAACTCTAAAACCCAGCGGGTGAGGGAACTGGAGGTGACACCCAGTAACATGTGGGGTGGTCAGGGTCTGCTGGGGGCTAGCGTCCGCTTCTGCAGCTTTGAAGGAGCCAATGAGAACGTGTGGCATGTCTTGGTAAGTCAAGTCTATCTTTCTTTGTTTAAGTTGCGCCTGGTAATGCCTGGCCTTGATATAAAACAGTTTACTGCCCACTGTGGGGAAATAGTCACCACATTTTCTTTTAGTATTTTTGTTAAGAAAATAAAAGACAAAGGAGTAGAAAGCTTCAAATCCAAATATACTTAATTTTCTGCCAAAGAGCCTAACTATAAAAATAAAAAAGGTGCATCATACTCTTGTAAGTTTGGGTGATATTCTCAAATGTAAATTCCCACATACTGAACATTTTCAATTATTTAAGATAAAAATATCTTCATAACATTCTTTCCCCCCTTTTTAGGACGTAGAAGTTAATTCTCCTGCCGCACTGGCTGGACTTATTGCACATGATGACTTCATTGTGGGAGCCGACCAGGTGTTACAGGATGTGAGCTTTCTTGTTTGTTTGTTTTTTTTGCTCTTATTCATTATAAACAACTGAACAAATTATACTGTAAATTATGAATTGTTTTTTCTAACCCCTGCAGTCAGAAGATTTCTTTTCATTGATTGAAGCCAATGAGGGGAAACCTCTGAAGCTGCTGGTGTACAACATACAGTCTGATCAATGCAGAGAGGTAGTGGTGACTCCCAATGGAGCATGGGGAGGAGAGGGAAGGTGGGCATTTATTTTGTCTTCAAATTAAGGTGCATATTAATAACATATCGCCATTTTCTAATTGCGTCACTTTTGTCTTCTTTGCGTTACATTCTAGCCTAGGCTGTGGTATCGGCTACGGCTACTTGCACAGGATCCCAACTCGTCAAGTTCAGCCGAACAACCAGAACAAAAGTGATCTGCAGTCCACGGTCACTGACGGCAGTGAAGAGCTGGCTGCAGGTGACCACACTGAGGTACAGGTTATCACATCTTTCTTTGTTTCATTCATTAAATGTTCTTGATAGAGACCTTTTTGTTGAGTTTAGTCTGAAACACACTTTCTCTTTCTTCAGGTGCCTTCTGCGGCTGAATGTAGCCCTTCTAGTGTCAGTGAAACAGGCTTGAATGAAAGCAAAGGAGTTGTGCAGGACCTGTTTGTAACCTCACCCACGCAGCCAGCTGTAGACATAGGTAACCACATCTAATTTTAAGAGGCACAAATTAGTTTCTGGTGTCTGATCTAGGTGTTCTCACGCTAAATAATGGGCATTTGTTCTATGCAAAACACAGATATTTCCAACATACCCGAAGCAAGGACTCCAGACTTATCAGACATGGTTTCCAGCAATGACATGGACCACACATCCATGCTTGCTAATTATGGAGATGACTCTGGTGATCAGTGTAGCTTGGGTAAGTACCTCTAGACCCTCTACAAGTGATTATATTGTGCAGCTTAATATGGCTATTACATGTATTCAATGCCACCTGGCTTGAAAAGAAAAATCAAGAATTGAAACCAGCTTTCGCCTCACATTTCTGGGTTCATTTAATCTCTTAGTTTATGCATTAGTTTCTATTCCTGCAGGATAAAAACAGTTGAACCAAATGAAGAAAAAAATGGCTTTGATAAGTTGTTTGCAGCACAACTAAAGTAGCAACAGCAGAGGATTATTAAACAACCTAATAGGGTGTAACAAAAGCGTAAATCACAGCGTTTCATTACATAGCATCCTCCAAACATTATTGATTGATAGTTTATAATTTTGTATCCCGAGGAGGATTTTTCTTTTGACTACACTTATTTTCTTTTTACAGATAACTTGTCCGTTTCCCAAAGACCTTCATCTCCAGAGAAGGACGAAGAATCGGACATCCAGAAAACTGAGCACGAAGCTGCTGTTGACCTGATCACTGCAACCCCTCCAAGTACACAGGCTGTAGACGACCTCATTGGCCCTGAAGTCACCACAGAAAACCTGGGTGACACAAGTAGCTCAGAGATGCAAGGTACTAGTTCTGAAACCTCACTCTCAGCCAATATTATGATGGGGGAGATGTCAGATCCTGCTGCAACAGATAATTAAGAGGACTGCTGTACCAGAGAATAAGGAACTAGTTTAACTCTCAAGCTGACTTGCATAAAACATTAAGAGCACACCATGATACAGAAAAGCTTCCCCATATGATTGTAAGTTGCTTCACTGGAACTATTTTTAATTTACAAGAGTTTTATTTATATTCAAGTGCCACTACTGCATGCTGAATTGCACATTTAAGAGAGACGGAGCGTTGAGCGGAAAGTTGGTCAGATAGTTATAACTATATGAATGTATTACATAATTTAGGCACACTGTACGTCTCAACATCAAACAGAATGAAGCCTTAGTTGAGTCTTGTTTGCTGTTCAAAGTCATCCTAGTTTGCACTAAAAAGCCAAAGGTGAATAATGTTCGGTTTTGTCGCTCTTACTGTTATCACCTGCGATATAGTCTGACACAAAAGCGAGAAAAAGAAAGTTTGAGCTGGAGTTCACACAGATCCATCATGTGGTTTTGTTTTCATCCATCATTATGGAATTTGGAGTTTATGTTTTTATTTTCTCCTAGGTTAAGTTTGAAATGAGTACACATTTAAAAAGATTTTAATCTCAGGCCTTTACCATTTAAGCCCTTTTGCCTTATGTCTGGTTTTAACTGTCCTCCTTTCTTATGTGTCGGTTTGACTTTTGATTGGTGTAAATGAGTGAGTCACATGTGATGCAGCTCTCTGACTGACTTCTGTTTCTTCCCTTTATATAGATTTGAATTATTTTATGTTTATGATTTTTATGGATGGATGTAAATATTCAAATATTTATAAAAAAAAAGAAAAAGATGCTCAAGATAAACCTGCAGCAGTTTACTTGTCTTTCTGCAGTGTCACTCACACTGACACTATTGTCACAGCTCATACCAGTTGGGAATCAAAACAGATCAAACAACATACACCGTACTTCAGAGAAAAAAACTCAAATTCATTGTAAATTATCTGGATCTGAGCTAAAATTTAAAGGCTTCTTCCCTGGCACATGCTCCATCCCTCCTGTAAATCGGTTGAGTTCTTTCTGCATAATCCTGCTGACAAGCAAAGAAACAGACAGATGAAATCATAACCTCCTCTGCGAAGGTAATGAGTGTTTCCTAGTGATATCAGCATCAGTCATTCACAGAGAAGCGAGTTCATGCTTTGCGACAGCAGGTGTCAGCAAACACCTCATTATAGCTCTCGACGGTTTCGGCTGCTGCATCTTAGATTAGCTCTCTTGTATCATGTTTTCAGTCATTAGTGGAGACGTGTTTCTGCACAATGTTTCTGCGAAAATTACATCATCTCTATGAACTCTTCTGTATAATTATGGGATTTGATCTAGCAGAACAGGAGTAGCTTGCATTATTAGGGGAAACTCAACAACACGGATTCCTCATTTGTATCATTTAATTCAAGGCTGCATATTTAATATCTGGAGCAGGCACCATATGTCATATATATTATATCTGGCTAGGTTGGCCAGCCCACATGTCTGGAAAAGTGGTGTTTCAAAATGAAATCGAAGGCAAATAGGGGAAATCAAATGTTAAATTACAGATACATGCTGATTTGAAATGATAGTTTAGCTCATTATGTAGAGACCTATATTTGCATTTGTTTTTTCCCTTTGATCCAACCAATGAGGATTCTTGTATTCTGATACATAGACTGTATGCAGTATCAACCATTAATAATTCCGCACATACAATATATTCTCAATCTCTCTCACTTTTTAATTCTAAATCAGAATAACCAAATATTGGTGAGACCCAGAAAATGCAAAAAATAAAAACAAAAAAAAAAAAACCCAAAAAAACATGAAAGCTGCAGTCGCAGAGGGGGAAAATGCCTCAATTATTTACCAGGGCACTCTTCAGTTGAAGGGGGGGGGATGGGCATTCAGGGAAAGAAAAGACTGTGTGGGGGAAGAAACACGAGAGGGAGATGGATTTGTCTTTATCCACCAGAGAGTCAGTGGCGTTCTTAAGGAAGCTTTCCTCTGGATCACCTGTGTGTGTGTGTGTGTGTGTGTGTGTGTGTGTGTGTGTGTGTGTGTGTGTGTGTGTGTTAAATGAGGATTATATTTCTAAGATGAATATGTAGCACTAGCTCAAGAGCTTTGGCTTCGCCTACACACTGAAGTTCATCAGTAGAAATGTGGAAATTTCAGTAAAATAAAAACCTTGTGCTAGTTAAATCTACGCCTGTTCAGTACACATTCGAATGGATGGTTTTTATACTCGTGACCTCAGGGTGAATACGTTGTTTCGTTGCCTTCATGTTTCGTTTGCAACATGAACGTAGCATTATTTGAAGAAGCAGCCCCGAGGCAAAAGCCAGCAGCTGCGTACCAGGAGGAGCCAAGGGGTGAAGTGTAAAGGGAGCCACCTCTGGAGGAACATGCCTTGCCTTCATTTTCTCCCTTTTCTGAGAATGTTTCAAAGGACGCTGTGACGCAGCTGAACCCACTTGTCAGCTTAGCTTTATCTCAGCCCATGAGAGGCTCGGCTCACAGGCACTAGCATAGTGGCCGTTGCCTCAGCCCGTCGTTGCAGCATGACAAATTGTGAAATAGAATAACTATGGGGAAAGAGTAAGGGGGGGGGGATCATGGATGAAGGGAAAGGATGAAAAAGGTATAGAGATAAGGCTGCTGAGGACAGCTTTGAAAAATGAGCAAGTAATTGCTTCAACCACTGTGGTCACACATCTCCACATAAAAACTGCATCTTGCTGTTTAGCCTTTGGCTGATGTGACTGTGCATTGTTGACTCTAGGTCACTGAAAAACAGATTGGCATATGTGGACGCTCGAGTGAAATAACATTAAATACAGCAATTTACTGATATGTTTGTGGCGCGTAAGAGTGACGTAAAACGCTATAAAGATCCACTTTTCTGTTCATGTGTGCGGGCACAGCGCCCCAGCCCACTCCCATAGTTCTATTTTCTGTTCTTGTCACCTGCCCGGCCTAATCACAGATATCTTGGCACCAGTTGGCCTATCTTTGGAAGTGCTGGGAGCTGTATTTGCATACAAGCGTCATGCAGCGTTCTTCACAGTGTGCACACAAGAGCCTGGGAATAATCTCAGTAAGTGCCCATCTATGGGAGACCACCAATGTGCAGACCTCCTCTTGTGTAATTCATGCATGAGGACTGTCTATTATTATTATTATTGCTATTAAAGTTGTTTTCATCTCCTGCAGTAATTACCAGCTGGATATATGTTTGCCTCTATTCGTATGTTAATATGTAAATATTACAATTTTGATCTTTAATTACAGTTCAACACTTGCTGTAGCCCTTTGGAATATGAATTCAGTCTTCAGTACACAAGTGGAATATTGTGCAGCCTGATTTAGCATTTCTCGAACCTGTTAGAAAACCAATTGAAAACCAATTAGAAAACTACTGTTGGTGGGGAGGTGAAAAAATAAAGTCCTGATACCTCAATAACATAATAAAGCGTTTGCCAGTGTCTTCCAAAAACAATTTCAAAAACAGTTCATATGAGGATTTTTCATCTCCTCCTTCTATGGTTGAGGTCTGAGATCGCCTAAAACTACATAGTTAGACAAAGATCATGGTCATGGTCAAAGGAAACCAACAATGACTGTTGGTGTGAAAAGGGAAGTAAACTGTGGTGAAAATGATCAAAACAAGAAAACTTGTGGCACTATAACTCCCTCTTGAGAGAGGACAGTCATTATTCACATGAACACCAAAGGTTGCTCGTCAGGAAAACATAAAAATAGACTTTTTTTTTTTTAAACATTTGAAAAAATGGTCAGTTCTGTTCTTCTGTTAAGGACAGTCTATCTGCAATCGTCAGAGCCAGTGTGGCCAAAAATCCAACCAGAAATGTCCAGTGTGATTGATTTATTATCCCATAACTGATAGTTACACCCTAATCTGGGATCTTTTGTTCCCTCTAACTCTCAAATACTCTCTAAAGTAGCAACGAAAAAAAAACTAAAGATAAAACTTTGATCTCGTACAATTTGAACTGGATTCCTTGTGACAACAGAGCGAGAGATAAAGGCAAAATAGGATGCAGCAGCCAATAAAGGAGGTTAAATGTGGTTGCCCTGCTTTATTTCCAATACTAATTGCCATTCAGCGGGGGTGAGGGGCTGGCCACACAAGACAGCACACATTGTCCTACTGTCAAGATGACCCAGCTGATGTCAAGTCCGCACCCATCTGCTACTGCGGCTCCTCCTCTCTTAACCTGAAAAAGACGACTTGGCTGTTACACATCCAAGGCAGGTTGTTAAAATCAATTTTTTTTTAAATTATCATCCAATATCTTCCATTCCCTCAGCTACTTTCATATATTTTGTTTTTAATATAGGAGAATGAACTTGATGTCTAGCCATGAGCTGTTTTGGTTTTTTTTTTTGGTGGATGCTCATTACATTTCTTCTCCAAATAGTTTCGAAGCAATGTTTGTCTGGGTCCTGGAGGCATCTCTTTGAAATGATATCGTAATGTTAAAAAAGAAAATCGCTACAGCATTACTGTCGCAAGGCTTGCTGCTTTCATCTCGGCAGAACAAACACAAGACAAATGGGTTTGTTTCTGCAGCCGTCTCTATATGTTACATACAGATTGCTCAGAAAGGTGTCAAGGTGCTGAACGAGTCTGCTGTGTTTTTGCTCTCTTGTTTTTCTCGCCTTGTTTGATCAGGAAGGCCTTTTTTTTTTTTTTTTTTTTTTCCGGGGGGGGGTTCCGGTGAGGAGCGGCTCATGAGACAGAGGGATAAAGGTTCGGCTCGGCCCTCTCACTGTGAATATGAGTAGATGGAGGAACACGACTCAGCACGTTCCCTGCTGTTTTCCCGTGTCTGTGACATATTTGCTGTGACATCCTCACCACTACCCAGGCATGGTTTTGACCCGACAGGGCGCTGTCTCTTGGAGTTAACCTCATTTACCAGTTAACCGTCGCCCCCACAGAGCGATGCACGCCTGGCTTTGGGCCTCCTCAGTCAAAACATGCACACGATATAGCATGCTATTCTCTAAAAGGACCAACAAAGCATGAAACACTGAATTTTGCAGGACTGGCCTGAATGGCAGAAACACTTGGGCAATGTTTCTGTCATCTAGAAAATGTCCGGGTCATTAGGTAAGGCTGTGAAACACCAGCAGGACTCAGTGTTCATGAAGGAGGTCTGCAGTTACCGAAATTTGCAGCTGCAGTGGTACAGACATATTATCATGCTCTCTTATTTGCATAAATCCTAGTTTTGATGGCAGCATCCCACAGCATGTCTACCCCCCCCTACAAATCTTGAAATATATATATATATATATATATACATATTGGCCACATCATGTTCACAGTGCATGCTGGCCCAGAAAGAAAACTGAAAACGTGTGTGATTTTTCCTCCTGTCGATGAATAAAATCCTCCATCACATGATTTATCCTCCACTTACACACAACAGCTCCTGCACTTATTTCCAGTTGTAGCTCCTTCAATCAGCTTTGGCTCGGCTGTGTGTGTGTGTGTGTGTGTGTGTGTGTGTGTGAGAGAACAGGCGACAGCCTGAATTTGACAACACGGCATGTACGTCACTCAGTTCCTGCCTGTGTCAAGCCAGAAAAAAAAAAAAAAACACTGATCTACCTGATAGCCTGGAGAGGTGTGTCTCTGCAGGATGGCAATGCCACTGTGGTGGAGGGGAATGAACTGTGTCAGCTTTCTCAGAGCAAAATGGAGGCACCATTTCATGGCGCCAGGGAGAGGGGGGGGGATTAGAGGGAATGGTGGGGCAGACAGACATAAAATGTAGAAAAATTATCCAGTAGAGCAGCCAGAGGTGTGCAGATGGGGGGGGGGGATGTGAAATGTGGATTTGCTGCCTCTTATTGAGTGAATCTTCCATGTTTGTTGATCTGAAATAAACACCTTGCTAGGTATTCATTGTATTACAGATGGACAATACTCTTAATATGGTTGACACGTATGTTCAGTATAATCAGGAGGTGCCGTGGTTGCAAATACGCGGAGTATGATTGATAATCTAACCCCATGACTGTGAATTTGTGGTGCTATCCAGACAGCTACACAGAATCAAAAAGCAGAATATATCAAAAAACCTCATTTCAGAGTCAGCGATGCCTATGTAAATATCTGAGAGCTGACGGATGTAGCTTTTGCCACTGTGCCTCGGCGCTGTGGCTCTGTGTACACATTATTTTTGAGTCCCTCAGACATGGAAAATATAATAATATTCAAACAGAGTGGGGAGGGGCTGAAAATTGAGAGGGGACACATGAGAGAGCAGACGAAAAACAATGGCCAAAATAAGAGTAACCCAGTGGAAAATTATGTGCAATGTGTGTTTGTGTGTGTGTGTGTGTGTGTGTGGTGGGGTGGGGGTGGAATATGTACTACATGTCTACTAAAGTGAAAATGTGCTGTTATCAGGTTAGTCCAGAGCCACATTCTCCAGCAACAACTGAGATGCACAAACACTCAGACTTCCCTTGAGATTCCCTTTTTTTTTGTAATTACTTTGTGGAGCAGGTGTGTGTGTCTGTGTGTGTGTGTGTGTGTCTGTGTGTGTGTCTGTGTGTGTGTCTGTGTCTGTGTCTGCTTTTTAAACGGTCTGGCTTTTGTCAAGAGCTTTCCAATTCAGGCTTCATCCCAGTTACTAATGCACCCTTAAATGTGGCATAAAATCAGGGGCCATTTGTTATGCAAGTCATTAAATTGCTATTAGAGTTTACGTGGAGAGCTATCAGTTGATGGCATTAATCATCTGTCATAATTATAGTGATTGTATGAATGGGCAGACTTTGCATTGGCAGATAGTGTAATTCAGGCTTGCTTTGTCCGTGGAGACAAACGGAGGTTGCCATGTCTGTGTCTTTTTGTGCAAAGCCAACACACGAAATGAAGACTTTATTTACCTAGTGAGAGGCAAACAGAGAACGACAGGTGGGTCCGGTCCGCTGCTTCCACCTTTGACTGCAATTACTGTGATAAATGGAGATCAAAACACTCAGGTGACTCAGAGGAGGCCGGCCGATCACTTATCTGATGGTGAGTCATCAGTGGCTTCTACTGTCAACACTGGCCCATCAGACGCAAGAGTTGGAGGGAGCATTGCGTAAATGCATGCATCTGGATGTGTGTAGGCCAATGTGTGTGTGTGTGTGTGTGTGTGCGGATTTGTGTTTGTGTGTGCTCATCTGCGTGTGTGTGTGTGTGTGTGTGGGAGGCTTTCAAAGCGCTGATGGCAAGTTTCCACTGTGGTCATCTAGTGTCCTCTGACAATGTGACTGTGGTCTGTTCAGTTTTCCAGCTCTGCCTGCAGACACAATGTGTCACACAACCATGCAGATGAAAACGCAAAGCACGAGGAGGAGCACTTCACTGATTTAGATGTTAATATCTCTCACAGTACATCGTGTTCCCTGCATGCACTTCACCTCTCTGGACAAAGCTCCGTCACATATGGAAGGCTTTGCAGTTGTAATAAGGATGGAGAGGTTAATTAGTGCCTTTGCATTAACTGAATCATTATCTGTCTTCTAAATTAATCTTTCTTCCTGTCCAGGCTGGAAACTTGGACAAGCTCATCTTGATTATGTAAAACTTAAAATAAAAACAAGAGTTTTATTTGTGTTTGATTGCAATATTTAAAATTAAGAGCAATGTTCCTGTGCAAAAACACTATAATAATCTCTTTTTTTGTCATAGAAACAATGCATTCTGCCTTTAATCTGTTAAATAATTACTTAAACATTTAGTATCCAGCAGTCCAACCTGTGTGGTTTAATTGATTATATTTTCTCTGTCTCTATGGCAACTGAAAATTACCATGAAGGAGATAATTATAGGGTGCAGCAAGATGCCTGAAAATAACTGAATTGCCTCTTTTATTTGAACTTCCCATCTTTATGCACCTCTTCCTGAAAGGCTTGGATTGATTTATTAATTGATTTTTGAGGGCCCAGCTATACAAAGCTATAGCCGCACACTGCTCAGTATTCTTAAATAGCAACACTGGCAGAAGGGCAGGGCTGAACCTATAGGTGTTCCTGGTGTGCAGGGACCTACGATCAAACCTTTTTCCCTCTAACACCATAATGGTGCTCATCATGTAGGCGTGACTACAGCAGTGTGCCCTGAAGTTAGCCAGCTGGCAGCTGCTGATTATTCTCTACCTTTCCCCTGTCATTTCCCCAGCCCGTCATGACATTTCAAGCAGCATGCAATCCCAGTTATAGATGTGAACTTAGTTAATATAACCCTCTGTAGCAGTTACAGCGATATGATATGTTCATACCTCTGTTAGACAGCATCTGCTATATTTAAATTCAGGCAGACCGGTGTGTTCACACCAAGCCTTCAAAGAGTGGATTAACACAAATCAGCTTTCCTCTGACTGCAATGGGAGCTGACAAAATAACAGATCATTTCCCTCCTCCCTCAGAAATAACACCTCTGTTTCACTCTCTATCCCCTCTTGTGAATTCAGAAACAACACAGGTTCAAAATGCTGCATGTTTTCAAGCCTCACCCTCCATAAACACAGAAAAATGTAAAAATGCAAAATGTAACTTCCATTGCAGGACTACACTCTGCTGCTTTATTGAAAATACATATTGCATTTCTAATCCCATCCTTCACCACGTTTGCCAGTGCACTGTGGTTACCTCTCTTCCCCTTCTCTGCTGACCCATTGATAACCTCTAAGAACTGCCTGTGGGCCAGTCAGAAACAATCAATTGATCAAAAAGGCTAAGTGAGAGCCATTTGCATCTCAGTAATGTCTTCTGGCAGATTGCAGTGGTCTTGCTTCTGCATGTTCCTCAGTGGTGAGGAGCCAGAGCTGCATCAGAGTGTGTCTGGAGGTAATAAAGTCTGCCTTCAACAACTGCTTAAAGCTCATTAATTAACTATTTATGTCATTATGTTGTTTGTTTAATCCATAGTAACAAATTAAACTGCTTAGTGAGTTTTCGAGGTGCTGTTAGGTGGATTTCCATTCTTCATGCTACGCTAAGCTAACCGGCTGCTTACTGCTTTTCTATTTAACATACGGACATCAGAGTGGTGTCAAGGCCTAACTGTATTTCTCACAATGTTGAACTATTCCTTTGAGCTTGCATTCCATTGAAGCAAGTTGGCCCATTATCCTACATACACACAAAGAGACATGCAGTCACTTTCCTTTATAAGAAGATGTATGTTGTGTTTCTTTTTGAAGTAATTTGATCTCTTCAAAACTAGAGCAGAGAAAGTATTAAAGTTTAAATAGATCATTTCTAATACAAATGTAATACTTAGTCTAGTTTTTGAAATTCCATCATTACACAGCAACAAAACAGACATTACATTTTAATATCTCGAGGTTATGATCTATAAAATAGGTACCTCATGTTAATTGGCCCTGTGATTGGATTTGTCGTCTCTGATAATGTTGCTCTCAGACTGTCGGGGGCTTTTATCTCCATTTGCTATGCGATGTGGGCAAAGGAGCCTATTATCTTTTCTGTTGATTCAATTATAAAACGACTATAATGTCCGCCCGCCAACACATACATGCGAACATGGACATGGACAGCAGATGATCCATATCAGTGGCTCAAGCAGTGAAGAAATGTATAAAAAACTAAAGGTAAAAATGCGGTATGATAGCTAAACCAAATTAAAGAGAGAAACGTCTAATATTTTGTTGATATTTATTATCGTTTATTCTCATTTAATGATATCTTATTTCATGAGTATCATTTCCCACTCCACTCAGCTTTTTTTAATCGGATGCATCTAAAGATAAATAACATGAGGATGTTTTGCTGAAATGCTGTAAAACACGATGCATTTTCCACAGACTATGACACTTTAAATCACATTTTTACAATCACTGAGCAGTTATATTTCTATTTACAATTGCAGGAATATCCAGCAGCATGTTTCCAGTTCCCGTTACTAATCATCTAGAAAAATATCAACAGCAAAATCATCAGAAATTGCTGTTATTTTGCCCAATGTGGACACTGTAGGAAGGTCAACATTACAGCCATACTCAGTCTCTTTACATTTAGATGTTCATACCTGGGTCACTGCCAAAAAGCAAACATCCAACTACAGCGTTTGATCAATAGGAGAAAGATCCTGCTGAGAATTTAAACACAACAATTATTGCTCCACCAAGGAACACGGTGTTATAAGCTGCTTAGTTCTTAGCCTGTGATCCAGTACATTAAACCCAGTGCATGAGTCAGCTGTATTCAAAATCTAATTTCTTTGTTCATTTTCACTTATTCTACCTCTTCGCCGTTTCTCCTTAATCCCTGCTGATGTGAAGTAAGGATGAAAGAAAGTGTATTGAAATTGAGAAAAATGATCTTGGCTGAGAAGTGGTGGCACTGTGGGGCTTACAGAGGTATTTATATATATATAAAAAAAGGGGGGTTATAAAAAATATTTCAGCTGATATATCCGCTATATTTAGACTACATAGCCAAAACTATGTCGACACCTCATTAAAATTACACTAGTGGTTGTTGTACATCTCATTCCAAAACCACAGGGTTCAGCATTCTGGTATGAAAGCCTCCACTCTTTTGGGAAGGTTTTCCACAAGATTTTGGAACCTGGCTCTAGAAACTTTTTTGTTTTGCTCCATTACTTTTATTAGTTAGCCACTAACTTTGTGTGTCCGCCATCTGGTGCTATTCGTGTGCATGTAGTGTGTAGTGGGTTTATCAAAGCTATTTCTCTGAAAGCAACTGCTGCAGCTGCTGGAAATAAGGTTGATGAGAGTGGTGAGAATGGACCAAAAACAGTAAAGTTATGGGCTGTGAAACCAAAACAGTGAATTGAAAGATGCTAAAATGCTCTATAGAGGTGGGGGCTGGGTGGGATTCTCTGTCACTACCAGTGACTCTCTTTACAATACAAATAGTGTCTTGCTCCATTGTTCACATAAAAATATTGATAAGAGCAGCTTTAAGATTTCCCCGTATTTGGAATGTCCACATACTTTTGGCCATGTAGTGTATGATTTACTCGATGTAAAATTTTGCAGTAACAAGAAACAACATTTCAACCTGTCACCATATTTTTTTTTTTTATACAAGTCTTAACTTTGCTATTCAAGTATTGAGTTGCGATGAAAATCCTCCGCCCTCCGAACAGCTTCTCTTGCAGAGAGTAAGTCTGCACTGAGTAAATAGTTTTAGAGACTTCAAATAAATTCTTCTCAGGGGAGATAATGCCACATCAAACACGCAGTGAAATGCTCCATAAAAATGACATAACACCGAGAGTTACTGTGGTTATCGATCCAGGAATCTTGCCTCTTTTTATTGTTGAGATACTGTTGCACATTCTCTTCTCCCCTCAACCTCTGGGTCTGTGATTATATGACATGGGTGCTGCTAACCTGACCCATCCGTCTACGTCACATCTCAACATGAGTCATGCCTCATTTTGTCGTGACTGTAGCGAGAGCAGCCCTCCCTCTCTCATGCTCCTCCTTTTGCTCCCTTTCTCACTCGCCCTCCCTTTCTTTTCCCGCGGTCCCTGTCTCTCTCACGAGCACATTTGTAGGCACATTACTGCACACATCGACACGCACATACACACTCTCTCCTCCCATTTCTTTCTCATTATATGTGTTTGATATGAGCCAAATAGAAAGCTATGGGGCACAACAGAAGATTTTAGAAATTAGATGTACTGAAATGAAAATATGACATCTGACATTTTCAGAGGGGCAAGGTGGCTTGTTTGTGAAAGCGAAATACAGCAGCATGACCTGATTACACATCCACTGTGCGTTTACGCTGTTCAGTATGTGGCATGACTTATTCTCTCCTGAGCTTCATTTTTGTATTCTGTGGAGTCCTACAAATAGCATTCCACATTGCAGTCTGCCAGGCTGTCCTGTTGACAGCTGCCTGGTCGCATAAATATGGATCCCCCAGGCCAGACCCACAGAGAGGAAAAGGAGTGAGAATACGAGACAGAAAAACAGGATGATAACAGTTGGCGGGGCGTAGATCTGTCTCTATTTAACATGTTCTCAGGTCGCTTCGTGATACCAAAAGGAGGTCTGCCAGAAATGAGGGCAGGCAGTACTTGAAAAACCTCTTTAGTAAAAGCCCAACACTTCTTTGTGTTGTGAGTCAGTATGAGGAGATATGTCTCTGCCAAGGAAGAATCCTCTCTAATGAGGCCATTTTGGGATGAAGTGTCGGATAAATCAACAAATCCTCTCACAAACAGTAGGCGCTGCTCTAACAATAACTTCAGAAACAATGTTTCTTCTTGGGTTTTCCTTCTGTTTGTGTGGAGATTCTTAATCTTCTTCTTTCTGTGCATCCATGCATATTTACATTATATGGGGACGTAACATAAAGGCACCCGCTCTCACCCTTAAGCCTCTGTACAATATGAAAACCTTAATATTTAAGGTCTCTTAGTGGGTTTATAATAGCATAAAGTTGTATTTCATATAATCTATTATTATAATTATCTATTGTTTATTGGAGACAGGGATGTGTGGAGAGGATAATGGGTGTTAGAAATTAAAAATGGTCCAACCAATGTTGGAATTCCGTTATAATTAAACTCTTGATATAAATGTGTATTGAAAGAAGCAGAAAGCCATCAGAAACAGTAACACAGAGGGGTAGCTGATTTGTCTGTCTGTACCACAGGAGTCAGGTTGATGACAGTCAACAGCCAGTGTATCCTGTTGTTTTAGATGTGCACCTCCTCAGGATGTGACCTAACCATATCAGTCCTTTTCTAAACATGTAATTACCCTATGTCTATTATCTCCTTTTGCCATTGTACTGCCTAGTTGCACATGGTCAGCAAGCCCTCCCCCTGTAATGTGTGCTTCTTCACTCCATGTGATATCACCCATCTCCTCGTGGTCCATCTGTTCACACAAAGGAGGTCTATGAGATTGTTTTGTGTTGCCAATGCTGACCGGCTCCATCTGGTAACAAGGCACTAAAGATAATAGCCACTGGGAGAGGTAGGCCTTCAATAAGGGCTATAACTTGTTCTGCAGCTTGATGAGATTTTCTTCTGGTGCAGAGGCAGAGGTGCAGGAACAGTGACAAAGTACAGTAATGCTCGTGGTGGCTCTTCGGCGACAGTCAGTAAGCCTGCGGGGAAAAAATGCATTACTGGAGGGCTCCGATGTCAATTTATTCAGGCTCGTGTCATGTACAGGTATTGGTAAAGTCTTCCCAGTGAAATCTTTATGTCAAACTGCAGTTTCAAATTCGCTTTACAAATTCCCAAGACAAGCAGGAGGGAATCAATTACGCACAGGGAAGGTGTTAAGACTCTCCAAAACACTTATTTTAGTCCCATTCAAACATATTGGCTGATATGCGCTTTAATAACACGCTGAAACTTTCTCAAACTAAATTTTCTCGTGCTGTGTGCGTGTAACCTCTGCTATTATCTAGCTTTCTAATAGCCTAGTAACTCAGTATGATTTATGACCTTCCTCTCATGACATTATACGCTGATTGAAATGCATCAGTGCACAGTGCTATTATAATCTTTTTCAGCTTGACTTAGGGATGACATTTGTGGCGGTATGTTATTACACTGTGTTAAGCTATCAACATCCCAGACCAAACAGATGTTACACGTTCCTGCCATGCCTGATTGAAACATTGCTGTTTATCCTTGCTCCAATATCTCACATCCTTTACCTCCTCTTCTCATTCTCATTATCTGATTCTTGTCAACCTTTTCAGCACAAATGCAAAATTGTCTTAGCGACAGGTTTTATGTCATGGCAACTGTGTTTACGGAAATGAATGTAATGGCTGCTCAAATCAATATTCTGCGGTATCTAGCAACAATAAGTGTTAGAAAAAAATGTTCCCTTCAGCCAAAATCAAAACAAACTGCCCCGACTCATGGACTAATTTACTGAGAGAACATGATGATGGGCATTTCAAGGAGGAAGTTGGAGCACATAATGGAAACTGCAAGCAGTTGAATTTAAAAGGGAATCTGAGTGTTGTCAGGCTAATGATGAAATGGCATACTACAGCCTTCTGTATTGTTTCCTGAAAGACAAATAGCCTGTGGAATGGGAGCTAATAGAGAGTGAGTTAGCGTTGTTCTGATTGGCACATTTAAAGGAGAGGTCTGGCACTGTTCTGTTTGTTGTATTTTCAGCAAATATCATCCCAAGCCCATCTATTTCTCCAAACTCTTTAAAAATATTTCACAAATATAGTTTCATTTTTGAAGGCTCGTCATTTTCTAAAAATATCTGGGCACTCTAACGGTAGTTTTTAATGTTACCCAAATGGGCAAATGGTGTATTTATTGGGAAGCATTTGGGAAGCTGAGGGTTGATACACATATTGTGTGCTAGGAATGAATAAACTACAGTGCCCATGATCATGGTAATGAAGGAATATCACCCACTCTGGCACCACCATGAGGTTCATATTTGTAGTTTTAAGTGAAACGTGTTGATAACTGCTGGATAGGTTGCCATGGAATTTGTTACAGACAGTCATGTCGCACTTAGAATCAATAGTAATAACGTTGGCTATCACTTTCTCTTTAATCTCCCAGATAGCAACATAAATCTGGCCCATACTTGGGTCACATACTTGTTTTCTTCTGGCCCAGTATATGCCCAGTTACACGGGCCGATTCTGGCCCAAATACAGCATGATTGTCAGATGCTACTTCCACATCTGGACCAATTCTGGTGCACAGACAGCTGGAATCTGCCCAGATGTGGAAGTACATGGGCCAGACTCTGCCCGAGGATCCAGGCTTATGGTGGGCCAGAAGTTTAATTATGCTATCTGTATAGCACCATCATCAAGTCCAAATGTTAGTTCCTTCAGAACTTTGGTTTATAACTAAATACCTGCCAAACTAATGACATTCCCCATGAGCTTTGTGTCATATGTTTTTGTTCTTGTAGCTTTTAGACAACAGTGGAGATCTAAAGCACAGAGAAATTGTTTTTTACGATTTCTTCATAATGATAAAAATTTTGAATTTTGCCAGGCTTGTCCTTTAAATCAAGCAAGTGCGAGTAAACAAAATGATGTACTGACAACAAGCTTAATTGGCAATCCAGGCCTGGCTTTTCTCTACTCATAAAACAACTTGTCTTTAAAGTCTGAGCTACATCACCATATATTCTCATTTTATGGAGTGGCAATACCAGTGATAGTGCACACAATGATGTATAGGAGTCTCTGTTTCACTTGGGGGCTCCAGTGAATCCATAATCCCCCTAATAAATCACCATGTTCCCTGACCTTCCTCACTCCCACTACTCTATCTTTAGTCAACACTGTTATGATGCAGATGATGATAAATTCTCTATCAAATAATGGATCATGCTCCTCTGATAATTCTGGCCCCAAATTACATTGTAATTACTGGTGTGTATCACAGTGCTGTCACAGCAGCAATGGGCCAGTCTGGGGGAAGAGTCATCACATGTCATATCATCCTCCAGCTCTCCTCTCCTCTTTCTGCTATCCAAGTAGGACCCACATCAGGTACTGAATACGATTAATGCATCCGGTTCCTTGACAGCTTGTTTTGTAGCAGGCTAGTGACTCCACGTAGGACTTTGAAGGACACATTTATTCACAGCTGCTGCAGTCAATCTGATTTCTGTTTGCTTTTGTTTGAGATTGATTTTATTTCGGCACTCAGTGGTGAAGGCGCACGCCTCAGTGGAATTTCTGTGAGGCGGATGAAGTGTAAAACAAAGTATCCTATTGATCCATTTTGCTCTTTAATGGCTTTGTACAAGGACTGTAGTATTGTGATACTGCTGTCTCATTTCTGATACCAAATATCAATTTCAGTAGCCGTTGTCTAACTGTCCCTCAGGTTCAGATGAAGCAGGAAGGGCAGAAATATTTTGGTTAAAACTAATTATCACAGTGTCTGTGACTAAAGAACTGACTGCTGTCTGGAGTGTGAAGTGTTCTCATCAAATGTGTCTGCATATCATTCACATCGATTTCACAGTGTTTTTTTGTTTTTTTTTCTCCAAGTCAACAAATCAAATGAATATGAATGTCACTTTCTTTAAGAACAACATTTAGAATCAGACAGTGAACAGGGGCAAAATGGATTGAGATGTAATCATAATAAAGATCTGAGATGCTTCTTGGTGTAATCGGATTGCAACTGACAGTTATTTCCCTGACTGATTAATCTGCCAATGAATTCCTCGATTGATCACTTGGTCTATAAAATGTTAGAAAATAGTGACAAATGCCCCAGTGCCCAATTTGAGGTTTTGCTTGTTCGTGTGACTGTATGAAAAAAGTTGCGGACCACAGTAGACATAGAATTTTTTGCAAATTGTTACATTTGAGAAGCTGGAGCTGATTAATTTTGTTTTTGCTGCAAGTGATCCACCAGTGAATCCTCATAAAATTCTATTCTTTAAGATTAGATCTCAAAATTGATGTGTAGATGTTTCTACTGGCATCAGATTTGCATATTGGATTCAGATAGCCTTTCTCGAGCTAGCAGCTGACCTCATGATCAATACCACTATTGATGTAGACGCATGTAGTTTTAACTGCAGATGTGAGTGGCTGATTTAAACCACCACACTACAGCCTTTGCAGCACCTACTGTCAGAGAACACTTTGATCAGTGTTGTTATTGTTCTGCGTTTCTACAGCAACTACAGCATGTAGTGCTCTCTCACACAGTGAGTGTGATTTATTCAGTCACAGTTTGGTTCATTTTGCACCTCATAATCTCACCGAAGCCTCCACCGTGCTCTAAATAACAGCATGATGAATGTATCTTGACTTTAAGAAATGCTTTTGCATGTGCTGCTGCACTGTGATGACGGCAAACACAGCCCAGCTATCTCTTGTATCTTGCAGATACTGTCTACAATCTTTATATCTCGATATGTAGCTTTAAACCGTGCCAGACAACAGGACAGGACATTCAATAAAACAGTGGCCATGGCAGCATAATGATCCATTAACACATTTGCATAATTGTAACTCTGATAAATTGAGCAGAACATTTATTTATGAATCGGGATCAAAGGAGATGCAACATTTCAATGGGCAGACAGATGCAAAGAAAAGGGCGTTCTCATGAGAGGAGGCGTCTAGTCTAAAGCATCACATGCATTATGGATCAGCACTCGCACAAAGGCTGCTGTATCAGGCCTTTTGGGGCAGTCTGTGGCAGAAATCAGAAGGGGTTGAGGCACGGGCTAATCAAAACCAGATATGGCCATGTCTTAATCACAGGCTGCTGTAAGGTTAAACCACCTGGGGCAAAAACTGGATGTTTCTGTTCCAGATGGTCTTTCTGATGATATTTTAAGACGGAGGAGAGGTGATTTTAGTTTTCTTGTACAGTATATGTAAGGACACATTTTCTCTCAGATGTGATAGTTTTCTTTGTGATGGAACTGATTTCATTTCATACAGCCTAATAAGGGTCTCCAGTATAACAAGGGACAAATGTGTCCAGCTGAACAAGCATAGAGGTACCCACAGCTACACGCTCATATGCTTGCCTTAACTGTCTATCCATGGCAAAATAAAATGAAGATGTCTCATCCACAGCACACGACACAGCTCACTGTCAGTTCAAACCTCTCTGCCTCACTTCAAAGTGTGTCACCGAGCCAGGCATCTAAGCAGACCCCTTTCAGCACGAATCTCAAAAAAGAAAAGTGTTGAAGGTGTTGAAGGCAGTGTGCTACACTTGCTCAAGTGTCACCTATCAGATTCATTTCCACATAGTGATGGGAAAGTAATACATTTATCTCATGTCCACAAGTCAAAGTATGTCTTCTTATCTACTCGGGCGCAATGGATCGGATGCTATACATAACATCTGATTTTGACAGTCTACGACTTAAAGCCACTTGCAGGTATACAACCAATTCCAAGCATGCCGGTGAAGTAATCCCTAAAGCTTCCCACAGAATGAAAATTGTGTAATAAGGGTGACAGGTAGACAATACATTAACAGCAATTTAGTTTGTTGAAAGCATTCCCCCAGGCTGCTGTTAAGGGCCGTTCTCACCTACTAATGTAAAATAGTTTTCAAAGGATGAACCTTGTTCAGTATCCGGGTAACTGGTTGGCAGTTTATTCAGATCAGTTTAGTGCATTAAAAGCACAAGGAGGTCTACAAGTTCCCTTGCATCATATGAACAGGTGAAAAATGCAAATATGCAATATATGCATTGGACATTGGACAGGAATTCCCCAAAACAATACTAATACTAAATAATGTCACACTAATCCTAAAAAAGAGAGAATTTCTCAGAAGATAAACTGTAATGTCTCTGTATATTAGGTCCTATACAGTATTTTCTTTAGGTCCACTGTTTCATAGATAGCTAGCTGCTAATGTCTAGCTAACTACATTAAATGGTCTATTTTCACAGGTGTTCATATATGCACAATATAGAGAAAACACGCTTCTTCATAAAGAAATGACTGGCTTTACTGACTACTGGGTTATGAAGTGTTCTCACAGGCACCATGAAGTCTCACAACAAATCAGCTAAAGGAAAGAAGGAAAGAAGGAAACAAAGAAACAAAGAAAGAAACAAGCAAAAAATTAGCAGCTGCTGGAAAGAAAATTAACAGCTGCTTGAGCTTCAGGATCCAATTATGCTCGGCCTTGGCTGCCCTGAAGGACTGATAATACCTCAGTAAGGGAAGGAAAAATACTGTGTTGAAACTACTCATTTTCTACATTGGGTGTAAGTTTGATCAGCATTGGTTACTCCTAATAATAAGCTTGCTACAGTCTGGCTGATTTTGTTGCTCAGATATGTGAGCATGATAATTATATTTCATTTATAAGTACAGTATTGATTTTAGTGCACTCTGATTACACAAAGGCTCATTGATTTAGCAGAAATTAGAGCAATAATCTTCAAAGGTACACTATGCTCTCCCTCATCATTGTTTTGCCAGATTCAAATGGATGAGCCATATGGTCAATTAACTCCTCCATGTGCTGTTTTCCACTTGTGTGTGTTTGGTCTCTAGATGAGGTGATACTTATGTGAGATGAGAGTTTATTTTAAGTCGTACTTTGAATCTTTGTGTTACCGTAACTAATGTTCATTTTGTTCAATATTCCAACCGATACCAATATTCGATCGATATTCTATTTAGTGTTATTTGAATGTAGGGGTTATCTGGCTCTAATACTGCAGGTGATTGAGGCTTTTGGATGTCTCAGTTCATAGTGTATAGTGGGCTAGCTTTTGAAAACATTTATTAATGGCTCATCAACAATTTTAGAGTCACTTGGTGAAGTAATACTTGTATTTGTTTTGTAGCATCCAGGCAGACTGAAATACATCAACTACTGGATGGTTTATGACTGAATAGCCAACCTGTGCTTTGTGTTGTAAACATTATACCTCTTAACCATCAACATGTTAGTATTGTCATTGTGAGCATATTAGCATGCTGACATATAGCCTCACAGAGCTGTTAGCATGGCTGTATATGCTTTCTCTTGTTAAAAAAGTCAGTGTCTATATAACAGTAAAACTAAAAGGAAACTTAGTTATGATATGCATCATATTGTCTGATCTATGACTGCATATGTCTCTGTGACCAGAGACATTTTTACACCTTTCGAAATGATAGAGGCAAACAATTATTTTGTATCCTCGTTTGCTTTTTAGGTCAAAACAAGAGAGAATATCAAAAACAAGAGAGGAAGCCCCCCTTTAGGAAAGTAGGAATCCTCTGCTGCTCATGCATTATTAAAAAGTCTAGATATAGAACAAACTTCAGAGTTGGCCCATTTTATGAATTCATGAAAATATGAGGCACTATTTGATTTTGGGTTCAGCAAATACACAGAAAACAAAGTGCCAACAGCTTGCCAGTGGGGATGAGCTAGTGTCAGAGCGATGGCTGCAGGTAGCATCATGCTGGAAACAGTTCGGCTTGGTCTTTGACAGCTGGCTAAACAGTGAGTGTGTGTTCTCTCAGATAAAATTCAAATCTAACAGCCTTCAGCTTTCCCTGAATAATCTTTGATTCATTCAGTGTCTGTCCATAGGAATTTACAACAGCATGAAAAGTGAAAAACATACTTTTAAACAATAGATAAACTACAATGTGGTAATATATCAAAAGTTAAATTATGCATGTACATGCACACTGGTCTTGCTGGTTAAAAAGAAAAATGTCAGGCATGCTTGATCATATTCACTGTGGTACTCTAAGCCCTAAAGGTGAAGAAAACAAGAATCCCTATGTATTATCTCCCCACCCACACACGAATTGCCTATTTAAGGCACCATCTTCCATTTATTCCACCTTATTTGCTCTATGTCAGTGACAAGCCTGGTCTTACCTTCTTCTCCAAATCCTTAAATTGCTGTGTAAGCCTGTCAGTCAGTCTACCAATAGAAGGGATGGAAGTTTGTTGTTTTCTGCTCTCCAGCCAAATAAAAAGGAAATATAAGTGCTTAATCAATGACAGGTGGCCTAAGCCCCCAGACAGAAGATAAATGAGCCGCATGTCCATCGTGACAGCTTTTTAGAGGGGCCAGACAAGTAGAGGAAAAAAAAACAAAGGTGATCATTACAAAACACACCTCAAGGATTTCATATTTTCTCAGATTTGCTCATCAGAAAGCCAGCAGGGTTAACACAGAATTTCATTTTCAGGAGAAAACAAGAAACAAGAAAATAAAGAAAAGAGTGAAGGGCATATGAGGTAATGGTTTCAGAGCCGGGTAAGAAATTACAGCTTGTGATCCTCTGAGTCACTATAGGCTGCAAAGGTTTAGCCGCTGAAATATGTGAAAGAAAGAGCTTGCAGATACAGAAGGGAAAACACTTGAAATGTCAACCAAGCAAAGGTGCAAAGTATGAGCTACTGTACAAAATTAAATTAGCCTGATGCCCTTTGTAATTTCTGTTTTAAAACATTGCTGGCTCTGAAACAGAATTAATTAGTTAACCCATTGCGCTCAACCTTCATTTCCCAGGTGAAATTGATTTATTGGCGTTGCTTTTGTCAATCAGTGTACAACTTTGTCAGTGTGATTACTCACAGAAAAAGTGTGTGTTTGTGTTTGTCTGTGTGTGTGTGTGTGTGTGCGTGCGTGCGTGCGTGCGTGCGTGCGTGCATGTCATGCATGTCTTGAAATCTGTTGTGTCTGTTGTGATGCAATGATGTTATTGCTGAAACCTGCTGCATTACAGGACATAATAACAAACTTGATTATTATTCAAGTCAAGTTAAATTGTCCTTGTTCACACATAGATTTAAATGAATCATGGTGATTTACAATATGCTCTCAAGTCAGACAACATGAGGTACAAGCTACTTATATAAGAAGTCTCCGCTGACCATACAATAGCTCCAACCAATACGCTAGCATCTGCCAGTGGAGGCTCTGCTAAAGCTGCCTGACATGAAACGAGTGTAGTCAGGATTATGGAAACTTAACGTGTTGTCATCTCCCGTGAGATATTTAATAGAGCAGATTCATTCCCCTGTTAAGTGAGATTATGAAAAACCTCTAGCATTTCACTTCCTTGAACTTCTCTTCATCAGTCTGAATTTTTCTTCAAGGAAATCATAAAAAAACCCTCCATGAATTTCTTATGCCGCAATTATGCGCCCTGTATAGTAAGATGAGACGCTGTCCTATTGCTCCCCATTTTTTATTGTGGCTCAGTGAGCTGTGAGGCAGCCTGGAGTTTACAGCGTTTTTATCCCTCAGCTTATTCCTGTGGCACAGACAGTGCACGCTTAAACAGTTACAGCTTCATACACACCCCAGTAATCAATTTTGAAAGTCATGTGAAAAATTCCCTAGCTAAAATAAAATACAAATAAAATAACATACAACCAGCTAAAATTAAAGAAAGGAATAGTGAAGCACAAAACAACTTTAAAGGAAGTGTTCAAAGATTTTCCAAAATACACATATTTCCAAGTGTTAGGTCAGAAAGTCAAGACCAATCTCATGCCTGCATTACAGCTACGAGCGATTAAGTTAGCTAGGTTTAGCATAAAGGTTGGAAGCAGGGAAACCAGATAGCTTCTCTCTGTGCAAAGGTTCAAAATATATGCATTAGTGAGCCCTATAGCCTTGTTAGCTCGTAGGTGGATTTTCTTATCATTTCGACAGAGCCAGGCTAGCTGTTTAATCCTTCTTCCAGTCTTTATGCTAAGCTAAAGCTAATTGCCTCCTGGCTGTTGCTTCAAATTTAATGCCAGCCATGAGAGTGGTATCGATCTTACCACTGAACTCTCAGCGAGACTGCGAATAAGAGCATTTCCCAAAATGTTGCACTGTTCTTTTAAAGGAAGAACTTTGGATTCATTCTGCAATATCTCAGTCACAGCAACACATAATGTCAGGATGGTAAATATGGATATATGTTACTGTAACTATAACTGCATGAAACTTAAGTATGATAAGGTCAGGTAGTTAATTATATGCCAATAATTCTAAAATATCCATCCTTCATCATAGTCAAATGTACTCAAACATTCACTTTATTTATATAATTGACAATTCTTCATTCAAGCACACTCAACACTGCATTATTTTGCTTATAGGCTGCTAAAGGTCAATTATCTCTTAATTATCTTCTTCCATATTCATTTGTACAGGAGATAATAAAATAGTCTTATACTACTATAATTTTTGCACACCTAATTGGTCAATTATATGCCTTACAGTTTAGTCCCTGCTGTCAGATTTATGTTGACTGTTAATAGCTAAATGTAAATGCTGACACAAAGTTAATTGCCACACAATCACATATCACCGTGCGTGGTGTTATGTACCAATTAAAATCACAGTCATGTTACAGAGGCGGTGGCAGCTAGTGGCAGTATGATCTATATATTACCAACTGAGGTTCCTGTTGCATTGCCTGGGGGGTAAACTGAACAATCTAATTTTAGTGCTTTCAACTTCCCCCATGTTGAAGTGGCTATAAATTTATGTCTGCCTTTCACCAGCCTGCACTCAGCATATGCCACCCACCTTTTTTTTTTTTTTTTTTTTTTTTTTTTTTTTACTTCTGTTTGAAGTTGTTTTACATTCGTACTCTCACTGTTACATTTGACCTCCTTTATGCAAAATAGATCATCGTATTTGGGGTGTAAATGTGATTTAAAGAAAGACAGAAATGTGTTGTTCTTGGAAAAGAGAGTGTCTGGAACAGCTCTCATGAGAGTCTTCTTGGTGCAAATGAAAGGATTCCACAGAGGATTATGGGAATCTCTATCACTTCAAGCTGTGACACCAAATTAAAGAAATAGTCAAGTTCATCCAGTATCTATTAGTAGCTATGTGGTGCAAGCATGCCTATCAGAAATGTAGCAGGGTTAAACCCCACCATTTAAGCACAACTTATTTGACATATGAAGTGCATGTTGAACATGATTGCAATCTTCTACTTCCTTCATTTCACCATAATTAATTCAGACAGGAAAATCAAATCTTCCTTTTAACGTGGAAGGGTTGTAATCTCATGAACACAGTGATGATGATGATGATGATTATGGTGATGATGACTGACCGACCGACGCACATCCCTTTCCCCTTCTGAGAGATGACGAATATGAGCGGGGTCTAGGTGGGGTACGAAGCAGTCTTGAGGAGGAGGAGCAGGAGGAGAAACCAGTGGCTGTGACAGTGACAATTGCTTCGCCCCCCCCCCCCCCCCCCCCCCCCCCCGCGCGCTTCAGCTTCTTCATCATCATCATCTTCTTCTTCTTCATCATCATCATCAGCAGCAGCAGCAGCGGCAGCCTCAGCAGCAGCCGCTGCTTCAGCTTCATCAGCTGCAGAAGCAGAAGCAGAGGCAGCAATTCATCGACAGCCTGGAGAACAACTAAGCAGCACGCATCTTGAAGAGGCGAGAGGCGCTCCATGCGAGGGGGAAGATGGGGAAATGGCACTTGCAGTTGACCAAATGTAAGGATCAAGAAATCAAGCGAGATCTTCACTTATGACACAAACCCGGGTTTATGCATCAATAGGAACTTTTTAAAGAGCAAAAAGGTAAGATATTTTATGATATTATAGCACTCAATTAATATAGGCTACTACAATGCAATATAGCACCATATAGGACCGTCCTAAAAAAAAATTCCAGGTTTAATACCAGTTTTACAAGATTTTCAATGCACAATAAACGATTATCTAAAGGAAAAGCTGTTAGTTTTATTTTTCATTTTCTGGCTCAAATCTTTCGTGCATCCCTGAAAATAGTCATTTTTTTCTATTTTTGTCACCAAAAATAATAAGCCGTTGTTAAATCGGCTGAAAGATTGCTTTTCAGCCTCAAGTGCATGCAAGATTTTCTTAACGCTTTTCTTTGACACCAATATTGTTCATAGTCGGTTATTATGATGGATCTAGTTATATTAATGTGCCTTATATTTCAAAAGCGAGGAGCAACCCCATGCAAGAGGAGAAAAGGGGAATCAGAGTATTTATCTGCCCCCTTGTGGTTTTGATTCGTGTCACTGTATGTCCTATGGGATTGACAAAATGAATGATTGTAGAAATAATCTTGAAAATATTTCATAATACTAATGGTGATGTTATTATTTTCAAAGATGTTTCAGTTTTATATATATATATATATATATATATATACTCAGTTTTAAGGACATTCTGTCATTTCAAGTTTAAGACAAATCCCATTGCTTTTTAGTGGAAGCCACAGAAATATCTCATGGCTGAAGAAACCACTCAAACTATTCAGCACCATTTAACCCTTTCAACAGTCCTTTTTTCCGGGGTTTTCCAATTTATGGTGTGCAACTCCATTCATCTCTTACGTGGCCCACATTCATGTATCTTCCCCTCTGTGGTCTCCTGTTATGTAATTTCATCCCCATCAGACTGCATCAGCCTCAGAATGTTTGCTGCCCGGCTTATATGAGCTTGCATGGGATATATATATATATAGAAGAAACTCAACAGGAGATAGGGAGGAGCAACAAGGGGTGAGATAGGGGTGATAAGACTGCTTTGTCTGTGTGCATGCATGTGTGTGCGTGTGGCAGCACGTGTGGATTTTATGTGTGTGTGTGTGTGTGTGTATGTGTGGAGGGTGGAATCTGAGAAAACAAGTGATCACTTATGCAAAATGCGAGTCTATTTAGACTAACTAGGAAAAAAGAATATTTGAATGTTGTTTTAGCTCGACTATGCTGTAATGATTTTCACTTCATTTTTCAGAGTACTCCTACCTGCTCCGAAAGAAACATGGATGTATCTTCGTCTTCTCTCCAGTACGGATCAAAAAAGCGGGTTAAAATTCACCCAAATACAGTGACAGTGAAATATGCCACTCACTTTCCCCAGCCTGGCGATGAAGGGTATGATGATGCACCCTCTTTTGAGGAATTTGGCGCCTTCGCAGAAGCTAATACGGAGAAGAGACTGGTGTCGGACAGCAAAGGTGGCAGGACTTTCTTTGGAACCATGGAGACCCAGCCTAAGCAGCCAGGCGTGCAAAGAGACAAAGGGGTCGGAGGCCAGCTGGCTAGCTTTGGCGAGGCAAATGTGTTGGCCTCCAGGGTGACCTGGATGGCCTTGTTTGGGGCCGCGGTGGCTCACGGTTGTGTGGCACTGATTACCCGTTTAGCAGCCGACCGCTCTAAGGTGCCCTCCCTCGAGCTGCTCTTTATTCGCTCTGTGATCCAAGTGCTGTCCATCCTGGTAGTCTTCTACTACCACGAGGCCCCCTTTGGCCCTAAGGGCTACCGTCTGCGTCTCTTCTTCTACGGCGTCTGCAACGTAATCTCTATCACCTGCGCCTACACCTCTTTTGCTATAGTACCACCCAGTAATGGCACCATCATGTGGCGTGCCTCTACCACAGTCTTCAGTGCAATACTGGCCTTCCTGCTCCTGGATGAGAGGCTGGGCTACACAGATGTGGTCACAGTGGTGGGAAGCGTGTTTGGTCTGTGCCTGGTCATGGTGCCAAACGTAGCAGACGAGGAGAAGTCCAGGCTGGGCTTTTGGAAGGAGGCCTTTGGCTACACAATGACAGTGACGGCCGGTTTGACAGCTGCCCTCTCCATGATCGTCTACAGAGCCATTAAGGAGCGCGTCAGCATGTGGACGGCGCTCTTTACCTTCGGCTGGACGGGCACAGTGTGGGGTGCCTCCACCATGTTTATCATGCAGGAGCCCATCATTCCTCTAGATGGGGAGACCTGGGGCTATTTAATTGGGATCTGTATCTGCTCCACCGTGGCATTCCTCGGAGTATACTATGCTCTAAACAAATTCCATCCAGCCTTAGTTAGCACCGTGCAGCACCTAGAGATCGTGGTTGCCATGTTCCTCCAGCTCATTGTTCTGAGGATGATCCCGTCCGTCTACGACGTCATTGGGGGCCTGGTCATCATGATCAGTGTGTTCACCCTAACAGGAGTCAAGCTGTACAGGGTGAGCAGGGCCATTCGGCAGGATTATCAAGAGATCCTAGACTCACCCATCAAATGAGTTTAGAAAATGTCAGTCTATTTGTTTACAATGTTGCTTGGTTGTGCAATTTAAAGAATGTCTGATGATTTTGTATTGTTGTGTTGTTCGAAGAGTGCCAGTTGTGTAACTAATGTCTCAATATTTGTGTGTGAAATAAAAGACAAACGTAATATGGTGACTGTTTCCCCATGATAATACTGCTTTAATGTCAAATTGTATTACAGACCAAAATGTCAGCAAAAAAAACCCCTAAAAAAAACAAGAGTCCGTTTAACTTTTGTGATTTATTTCGCTCCAAGATTTGAATCTGGTCTTGTGAGTGGCAGTGTAAGAAGATCAGTTTAATGATATGCATCTTTCGTAATCATGACATCAGCAAGGTGTGTCGTATCCCTCTCTTGTCACACTGCCACACTTGTCACAATGTGTAAATGTCAGCCCAGAAATCATTCATATTACATACAAGGAATGAAAGAATAAAAACAAATACCACCCACCTTTCTTAAAATAACTGGTATTGATTTTCTAAGCCTTAATCTGTTTCTTGCCAAGATCTGTTGCTTGCCTCTATATTCTCCATGTTTTTCCATGAACATGGCAGGATATAGAGGCCTGCCAAATACATTGTAAGTTATATGGTTCTTATTCAATTTACAAGTACACCCTTCAAGTCTCTGGGGGATCAAAAATGATTTTGTGCACAGGAAAAGAAGCAATCTGTATTATTACATATACTATTTTCTCCCATCAACATTATGTGCACAAACTCCTTTCATTATGTTCTGGCCCCAGCAGCTGGTTTATACTTAACGCTAGTGATTACATCCCGGGACACTGCTTCTGTTTACTTTCAGACGTGTATCAAACTAATGCCCAGAGGCAGGTGCGCTGTATTGAATTAAAGTCCCCCTTAACAACATGAGACCATCTGCTTTTTCTGTGGTGGACAGTTCCTTTCTCTGTGGCCGATGCAGTCAGTCTTTCTGTGATTCCCCAGGGGGCAAAGCAACAGTGATGGAATGAAATAAGGACATAATGATGTTGCAGAGTGGATGGAAGAGGACATGTTGCATGTTCAAAACTGACACAGCATGTATGTTTCACTAACAGCCCAGCAGGTGGCATTCACAAACCATGTCATCATCACTCCGACAGCGGAATTAGCAGAAGTAACACTTTCTCACAGTAAATAATGAAGGTAATTATTGCTATATCAAGTGCTTAGCAGTTTTCAGCTGAGTATATCTTTTTTCATCAAAACAATTGTAACACATGATATAACACACTTCATCCAAACAGCCTAGTTATTTGACAGCGTTATGGCTGATTTTTCTACTCACAGCATAGCATCTGATGAACTATTATACATTTATGACACAGTGTTGAATATGTAACATATTTACACGGAAACAGGAAGTAATCAGTCTTGTGGTTATAACCACATGTGACAGGTGTTTCTGAAATCAAATTATCCTGTGTAACGAAAATCTACTATCACTGATGTCACAGTAAATTAAAATGGTCTGTAAAATACAAGCTCCATTCATTTACAACCAAAAGGTGAACAATCACCATCATAAACCAATAATAATGTCAAATTGGTGTTTACTTTAAAAATACAGTCTGTCTGTTATGTCACGTTTTCTTTTAAAACATTTTGGTCAGTAGCTGAAGTTTATTTGTCAAACTAAAAAGGTGAATAAACTGAGATAAAGTAGATTTACCTCCCACTGTACATGTTGTATTAATTTGCTTTGCGATGGGGTTTTGGGTGCAGAAAGCAGAATACATGTATAGGCCCATCTGTTTGAGCAGGAAACAGACTGCATCCTGCAGAGAGTCACACAACCATCCAAACTACTCTGCAACTCTCTTCACCACTGACATGTTTATTAGAAGTACCATCATTTCCCAGGAGGCGCTTGAATGGAATTTGATGATGAGTTATTGTATGCACATTCGTGTGTGTGTGTGTGTGTGTGTGTGTGTGTGTTTTGCATGGTGCAGATGACAGATAGAAATGCTCATGAACACCAGATTAACAGATCTTTCATGTATTCTATATATAGAGTCACTTCGTCACAATTTCAGTATGATTTGACAGCTGAATAAGGCCAAGGAGGTGAAATTTGGGAATTCTTTTTTGACTTAAATTCTCATGTGTTTTTTATCTGATTTGCATCAAGTTTATACGTTAAACCTTTTCTTTATATGTCTTTCCATTAAGAATAAAGTTACATATGATGTAAAATAATGTAAAAATATCAGTTTTACAAAAATTACACAGGATGAGGCCTTTGCTGAAGTCCCACTCAGTGCTTAAGAGGCTTCGAGTGCAACTTTGATTTTGGACAGCTGATTCTGAGACAAATAAATCAATAAGTAATACATAAGTATAAAATGAACAGTAAATAATAATACATATCTCTCTTATCTCTTTCTTCATATACACGTTTCTTTTGGTACGCTCTTCAGATTCACAAGGCGAAAAACATGATGGATGCTTATGGGAATGCAAAACATCAGCAGCTGCAGTGTGATTGACTGACGGTGCCACTATCCAATCAAAAGAGAGCCGATTCATCTACAGCCAATCGACTGCGAGCGGGAGGGACCTGGAGTCTGAACAGCTTGTGTAGCTGCTGCTGCTAGCTAGCCTAGCTATGCTGCTGAGCAATGACATGCTTTGATATAGAAATGCTATTCCAACGGGGCACAGCGTCTCATCAGCTAGGCTAGCTTGTTGGAGTGGAAAAAATCACTGGCTGCTTAGGTAGGAGTCTAGATATCATTTGTGTACGTTAAGTCTCAGTTTGTGTGACGCCTCTACACATTAAACATTTCCAAAAGGAAATAAGAAAAGGTGGCCATCAGGAATCAGGTAAGACATGGTATGACTGAACGGGGTATGAATCTGAGCTGCCACAGACGGTGAAGCTATCTGATCCAGGCTACAGCACTAACGTCTCTCACGAGAGCTACAGGCTAGCGCCTGCTATCCTTGAATTCACCGAGTAATGTTAAAACTCACGTCGGCTAACAGCTAACTGTGAACCAAGACAAAACCAGTCTGTCTCCTTGCCAACATGGCCAACATACTGTTACTCAGTTGGCTAACCGTAAATGCGGCTGTAAGCGAGATATCTGTAACCGTTAAAAGCATTTTTGTCCATTTTCTTAGCCAGGTTAATGTTAGCCGAGTTAGGTAGCGTGACACGCTGTCAAGCTTAAGTTACAAGAGAAAAGCTCAAATAAAACTGCTGCACATCCTTTAATGTGGCTACACTTCATTTTGAACAGTGCACCACGTTAACGCTTTTATTTCTGAGGTTGAAAATGGAGAGAACGCCTTAATGGCTTCTATAGTAAACGGTTTACAACGCAAAGAGCATCTTCTAATTTACTGCATTCACTGTCTTCTTGTATTTTCTGATGTGTGTGTGTTTGTGTGTGTTTATTTTAATGTAACTAAAGCTCAAGTTTAAGTTACTGGGTGTTGTGCACTGGTTAGACACGATGTAGGTATCCCCTATCATTAACTTATGAATCCCTGTACTTGTGTTAAAAGGCCATAAATGGTAATTGTAGTCAGGTTATCACCTCCTGTTTGCACACTAATGTGGCCTTTTGTTGATGAATCGGCATTAGGGAGCGTTTTCATTATTGATCTATCTGTGAGTTATATTTTACAATTAATTTAGTAATCATTTAGTCTATAAAAGGTGATCATCTTCATATATCTTATTTTGCCCGATCGACATTACCAAACCCAAAGATATTCTGTTTATGATGATATAAAACAGCAAGAGGAGGTAAGATGGCTCCAGGGAATGACTGGTGTGTTTTTTACTTGATAAATGACTAAATCAAATAATCAGTTACCAAAACTGTTTTGGCTTTTATTTTCTGTCAATCAACTAATAATTTTAGCTCTAACTGAAATAGAGAAGCGAACAACTGCATACTAGTAGGAAAGTGTGTGTACTTTGACCTACCTCAGGAAACCAGTAATGGGTAGGCACATGTACTGTGCAAGTGAAATCATTTCGGTTTTTTGGGAGAGGTTTTAGATAATTGCTCCCTCTGTTTATCTCCCAATGTGTTTTCTACCTTACACAACCAAAGGCAGACTAAATGTCATGCATCAGTAGCACAATGGGCGATAAAGCTGTATAATTGTTGGCTTATGTTTGTGTGACCTTTTTACAAAACTTGAAACATTTACCAGATTAATATGACTTGAGTATGTTATCTCACTGTCATTAAATTAAAGATATGTGGTCAGTTAGAGCTGACTGATTTTTAAGAGTGTAGCATGTGTGTCTTCCCAAATGGCCAAGGGGGTCTTTTGCAGTTGCTGAATAGTACAGTTTCTGTAATTATTGTCACACTGACAGACCTCTTCACAGTCTCTCATTAAGGTTTCAGGGAGGTGAGAGGGGGAGAGAGACATTTGGTTTGCTGTGGCTCTGTTCTCAGTGGGAGTCAGAGGGAGGGTAGCCACAGTTTCTAGAGAGGGAGATGGTGGAAACCTGCTTATCAGCAGGATTTGCCTGAACGTTAATATTACATTTCTCTTGAGCGTCAAGCCCAATATGTAAGGCGTGAAAATGGCCATTAGGAGACCTATGGATAAAATTTGTGGCTATTTGCTTCCAGGTGACAAGCTCACGTTCAGGATTGAGGATTCCCCCTTAGGTGAAGCTTTCACTACTCAGCAATGCATGTTGATATTGCAGTGATGTGGCCCTATTAATTCATCTGTGTCCTTTTCATAGCTCCTGTTTACTCAGATAGCCTCTAATAGCAACCTTGTTTGACTGTTATGGCAGTAAAATCTTATGAATATGCAGTGATGGGCTCCTTTTGTAGAAGACATTGCCTGGCTACAGCTACCAGTGGCCTCCAGCAGCCAAATCTGTCCCCACAGCCTAAAGGAAAATACCAACTGTGCATTTTCATGATAGCCAAAAAACTAATGTGGCTGAAAATTTTCCTGCTCAAATGACAAGCTCAGGAATCTACTCTATTAAGTGACTTTAGGTTTCTAATGAAACCTTGAGAAACGAGGGGAATTTTTTTTTTTGTCTCTTCTCTCTTGTTATCTCCCTCATCTCAATTATTGCTCAAGCTCTTTTCCATTTCCTCAATTTCTTTCATGAGTGTTTTCTTTTTCTGTCTGTCACATTTTCTTTTGATTGCCCATGTGTTAGGCATATTTTACAGTCAGTGACAATGGTACTTTCTAAATCTTAACTTATTTCACCTATTGGACAAGGAACTTAGCCTTTTGTCAAGGCAAAAAGAGCAGAAGCAACAAGGGAGCTCTGTTTAATTGTTGATGCATGCAAAAGCTAATCACACTGCACAGTTAATGGTGTGATGATATTCCTCCCTACTTCTGTAAAATGTTTCAGTTCAGGCCATGTGTGGTCAAGATATTTTGTAACATTTCTCTGTTGGAGTAAGTGATTTGACTTTCCTGTGTAGGAGAAAAGAAGTGTGCAGTTTCAGTGGTGTTTTTCTTTATTAACTCATTATGAGTTGGGGATTTCATTCAGTGGTTTTGGCAGAGAGAAAAAGAGGATCTGTGCACTTGAAACCGCAGCTGTCGTTGTGATGAGAGAAGTTGTTGCGTATCCATGACTAAAAAAGCAATATTGTCAAAATGTGTTTCTAGAAATGCTAATTTGTTTCTTGATGAAAGTAGACTTTTGAAGCACGGTTGCATTTTCTCTGTGATTCACTGAAGCTATATTTAGTCGGCCCACTTCTAGATATTTTGTGTGAATTTGTTGAACCAACAGAAGGTGTAGCCTATAGGTCTACTTCACTCTACCACATTGTTGGCCCCAATCACACCAATTGAAAATAAAAGGAATGTTCTTACAGTAGCTGAAATAGCATCATGAAATTGGTGGTCCTTGGGTGGCTTTTGGCTCATAGGCTGATTTTTAATGGAAACTGTATGACAAGCAATCCTATAAGGAAAAACATCTAAGCATGGCTTTGAGTGTGTGGTGCTGTCATCAACATTGGTGGTCACATGTGAAGAACCATTCAAACCTACATATAGCTCTATTACGAGGAAATATTCTAAATAAAATATCTAAAGAATAATTTTTGCTTAATAATTTGGACTGTACAATATAACAAAAGGACCTGGGTCCTGTTTACCAATGGCATTTTAAAACTAAGATAATCTTAGTTATGTTGTACATTTATGGGTTTATATCATCTGAACCTTCTATTTTGGGAAACAGAATTCCAGAAGTCTAAAGCTTGACATGATATTAGTCTTGTATGTCGTGTTAAGGCACACTGCACGTTTGAACTGGCCTTTCTGCATGCTCAGAACCTGCGCACACTATTGATCGGCAATAATGTGGCTGCTCACACTGAACGTAAACCAGTCGGTTTTGTTCATTGATGGTTCTGTTCCAGTAAAGTTTAAGACAGTTGTGTCCTCAACAATGTTGACAAAAGAGAGAAAGGCAGGATTACTTTGTACAGTTCTTCTTTGAATGGAAAGTAAGAAGGAAAAAAGAAAAATGGGGCAGCAGACTGGAAGACGCAGACAATATGGTGTCTGTTATTCAGTGAAGATAAGTTTTATATGACAGCATTCTCAGCGAAGACTACAGTTTTAGCCACAACATTTAAAAATAAATTCACTGCAGTTCATAATGTTTTTTTGATAGCACCCATGTGGAAAATTGGACTGTGTAACCGCTCCGACTGCAAGACAGCTGACCAAAATTTTTGACATACCAGAAATCCAGCTGATCATCTGAAAGCCAGATCGCTGTTCGGTCAGGTAGCTAATCAGGTGTCATGACGCCCCTCAAACTGTGCATCAGATGACAACCAATCTGGGAAAAACTCAGGATCAAACAGTTCTGGGCTAAAATTAACCTCAAGCCGTACACTGTCTGCCCAACAGAACTAGCTGTCAGTTTCAAAATCAATACCAAATTGAATCTTAAAACCAATATGTGTAGATTTTCTTTATCTTATTATAGTGTCTTTCAAATTACTTTGATAGCACAGCTTTTATTTATTTTTAGAAAACTGCAAACATGGTAAAAATTGGTTTAGTCTTTGTGAAGCCTCTAACTCATTCATCTCAGTGTCCCAGGGTATATCCTTTGGAGGGGTTAACAACATGCATTATTGCTGCCAGTTTCTTGTTTGACATTATCACTCAGAAGTGCCGAAGTTGAAAATTTTCTAAGCAAAATGGCAGGAGAACATACATTGTACTCTCAATACAATATTGTAAAAGAACTCCCAGTGTCATGAAGAACAGTCCTCCCAGTGTTTGAAATGTGTGTAGGCTGTCCCACTCAGGCCTCACAGAGGTGAGGGCTTCTGTGGAAAATGTTTTCTTTCTTGTCTCTCTCCTATCAAACATCTTGCAGACCCCAGATTTTTGTGGCATCACCATGCAATCTGGAATGCGTCCTGCTCTCAAGATGCACATACACGTTCCAACACGTGGCTCTCCCAGGCTAATGTCCCAAGTGGCTTGTTTAGTCCTATTGTGACAGCACCCTAGGGCTCACATTTGCCAGGATGTACGAAGACTAAGAGGAAGCCAGTGTATTCATTTCATCTCTCTGACACAGACTGTCTGGGATTATTATCTTGTGGTTTACAAATGATCTGCTATTTTGACTGTAACAATAGCTTTTTCCAGAAGGCTGCAGTTGCAACGAGGTATGCAGCTACATAACACTGCGCATCATTTGTTTTACTGACTTCTTAATGCTACTAATAGTTTTAAGTAGCCTGACAGCATGCAAGACCAAACCACAAACAGCTTTATCATACTGTAGTATTTGATGTTAGGAATCCTTCTGCTTTGTAAACTTGGATTAGTCATTGGGAAAGCCCCTGGAGCTCTCAGACTTGGTGATGTAACCTGAAGGTTAATTTTACTGTTGCCTTGATCCCCGATTGCTTGCATGTGGCCATCGTTGGACTTGGTTGCTATAAGCAAATAGGCCACCCAGAACAACAACAACTGGCAACAGCAGGGTGTGGATGCGGATGTGTTGGCTCTACTGATATAGGTGGGGTCTGAGGAAATAGATCCTTTCTTACACAAAGGTATTATGTTCTGGTGGGTATCTGCTTACAGAGAGAATGTAAGTATTTTCATTCTGGAAGGTGCTCAAGCCAGTTGTAGACCATTTACTGTAAATGATTAACGATAATAATGAGTTTAATGAGTTAGTCTGTATCTGTATTTATGCTGTTCTACAGCATTGAAGGCTTCCTACATCACATTGGTTGTGTGATTTGCGGTGGTATTTGATAAGGTTTGCTTTGATCAGGCTTTTCGGGGCTGATATAGATCACTCATTTATTTTATTGTGATAATCTTGTTGTTTTTTTTTCAGCAAGCACCCACATGACAGATCCTGTGAAAGCCACTACTTCTGTCTCATGTCTGTGTGATGTGTCATCCCTTCATGTTGAATTGGTATCACCATTCCAAAATATTAGTATGTCCCACTACACCATTACATACTATTAATGTTTTATTTGATACTGCTAATGCATAGCAAATGCTGGGGGCCTGCTTTAGCATGTTATAAAGTCAAAACTTTGTTTATTCTACAGAGAAAAGGACTTTTGGATGACTGCATTCGACATTTGTAAGTCCACAGACATTTTGCTAAAATTGGATTTTGATCAGCTGCTTCATGTTGTGAGGCATCTCACTCTCTTTTCCAACCGCAAAAATGGCTAGTCAGTTTGCCAATGCTATCTCTCTCTGAGCTCGACAGTAACATTGGGCCTGAGGCTTGTGAATTGGGGAATATGCAACCACAATACAGTGAGAAGTGAAAATGGGGAAGTGGAAACCGTTTAAGTTATTTTTTGTTTATTTACCTTATCTATATGGTGGTCAGTGTTTAATTATTGCTTATATTTAGTACATCCTCTTATGTGTGTGGATGCTCAAATCTACCGCACTACTAAATTTGTTAAACTCAATCCTAAAGATTTTTATAAGGAATAGTCTGTGATTAAAGTTGAGCACGCTTAGCTCTAGAACTACAAAGGAGGCATTAGGTTATACATATTTTTTGGATGAGATTTCCCTTTGCTTCATAAATGTCTTTTTAAAATAATTTATCTGTATAGTATGTTAGAGTGGCCTGGCTAGAGCCTTTGCATCTTGTGTCTAAATTGCTATGCAACATATTTCAAACGGTGACATTTGTGTACGCTTCTCACAGATTTGTTTTGAGTGTAGAGTGAGCCTTTTGATGTGAAGTTGGCCTTAAAGAAAGCTTGAAACTTTTTGGTGTTGGTTGTTGCTATGAGAGAAAATCTCTGGCAGTTCTCAAAGGACATGAGCCATGATCTATTTTAGGCCATTCCCAACTGCTGAGGGTGATCCCGAGGGGTGGATAACCAACTGCTTTCACACAGTCATGAGACTATATGGTGAGCCCAAAACACTGGAGGCTCCACTGTCCTTAATTAAATTTTAATATGATACAGGAACAATATAGTTTTCTAATGTAGAAAAGCATCTGTCCTCCCAGCACCACTGGTGTTAAAGTTTAAACTGCTCCTGGACTTGAACTCTCATCTCTTAAATGAGATACATGTATCAATGCAAAGATAAGTTATCCAAACTCATCTGAACTCAGGGGTCAAGCCTGCACTCTGTCAGATTGCATCACTTTCCCATCATCCGGTCACCCTTGTGTCCACACTTCCTGTCTCACAGCTGGCCTGCCAAGTCTCCCATGACCCTTTGCTGCTATGCTGCTGTTTTGTTTTGGGAGAATGTAGGACAGCTGGGATGAGATGCAGTCTCATGGGTATTAGTTGCCGTGGTTCGATGTGGAAAAAAAAAAAGAGCACAAGCGTGTATTCATCAGTCCGTCGTTGTCCTGCACTGTCCATTTGTGAAGTAGACCTGCCCTGTGGCTAAAATGTAAGTTTTGGTGTAAGTTGGAGGAAGTGCAGCCGTGCCAGAGGGGCTGAGTGAGCAGTGAGCATACAGAGCACATTCCAGAAGGCAGCAGAGCCCTGTGATTTTAGAAGGCTGTCACAGGGATTAGGTTACTCTGTCTGCCTCTGTGAGCTCATGCTGTTGCTGTCTCAGTGCCTCAGCAATCCTGCCGAGCAGTGGTACATTATTTGCTCTCACAGTGAAGAGAGACAAGGATCCACAATAGTTCTCTTAGGCTTGTTTAGATTATATAGTATCCAGTTGTTGTGACTTCATTCTTACCAAGAACCTCTCATGTCAGTCTGGTAAATAAAGTCACGACCATTCACAAGAATCCTGGCTGAAAACGCATACTATTCCAACTCTTTACTTCTCTTGCATATCTCAAGTATAGCGTCCCTGTATATTGCATTACCAGATGGGCCACTGGGTGTGCTCTTTGACTAGATCTGTGTGTGTGTGTGTGTGTGTGTGTGTGTGTGTGTGTGTGTGTGTGTGTGTGTGTGTGTGTGTGTGTGTGTGTGTGTGTGTGTGGCAGCAGCTGTAGACTGCAGGATGTGGTGAATTTATGTCACTGTTTCATAGTAAAATAAGAACTCACAAAGTTGCACTCTGCATCTCTGTTACACCACTGATGTGCAGTTGTTGTGGTTTGTGGGCTACAGAGTTACAGTGCTGCCTCTCAAAATTCTATTAACAAGTATAAATGTATTTTCTGAAAATCTAACTAGAAAAAACAGTGCCAGATTAGGATTAGTGGCTTTCTTCTGAGGGGAACAGTTGTGACCAGTGTTGACGCTCTTGAGAACATGAGTGGGTTACTGATTGTAACAGTGGTTGACCTGTCACTGCCCCACAACTGCTGCTATGCAGTAGATAAGATGGATGCACTTTATCAGTTTGGTATTTAGTAGTTTACAGTGCTACATATTTGCATGACACAAAGATGCTCACCCACAATTTGTGAACCTATTCTGTTTTATGATATTATCATTCTCACACACAGACCTCACTCTTGTGGTACCAGTGAATTGAAGGGTTTTTAGTATGGAGTCATTTTTGCAGATAAAACATAATATTAGGCTCAAATGATTATTTGGTCAGCAGAAAATTAATTGCAAGCAAATCTGATTGTTTTTTATCAATTCATTGTTTACAAGGCAAAGTTCCAGCTTTGGTTTTGAACTGTTGATCAGGAAAAACAAGAAATATGAAGATTTCATGTTGAGTTTTGATAAATTGTGATGGTATATGATGGTAGACCTAACGACTGATTGATTAATCTGATAAAGTATACTCCAAAACTAAATTGATAGTGAAAATAAGTATTAGTTGCAGCCCTTTACAAATATGTTTCTATTAAATTCCCCTAGCATAGTGATCAGTGGGAGGGCCACTCATTTGCTGTTATAGGAGCTGTAATGAAATCAGCTGGTGTTGAAACAGTATTAATGCAAATGGAATACCTTCTGCTGCTGCTGCTTTAGACTGTTGGTGCACTACTGGAAACCTTTTATTGTGAAGCAGCTACAGGAGCCGCTGCCTTAAATTTCCTTCATTTTTGTTCAGTTAAAAGCAAAATATTTAGAATCGACAGTCTTCTTGTTGCTTTTCTGTCAGCAGATCAGTTTTAAATATTGCGAGGGAGAAATGGATTTTAGTAGTAGCCACAGTGAGCTGGGAAAACCCTGCCGTTACCACTGGCCACCAGATTTGACCAGCTGTCTACCATTCCATACAGTCTGGTTGCCCTTGTTGACAACCACAAAGCTTGTGCTTACAGATCCTGTTTTTCCTTTATGTCTGGTATGCCTATTTTTAGAAGAGTTAGTCATTTCTTCAAAACATCTATATAAGCAGACACTCATTATAAAAGTCATAGGTTCTTAAGAAGTGATACATGACATCATTACATATGTGACAATATTTCCCACAAAATATTACCAAATCATCAACTGCATCAATTCTGGAGAGGCCCCTCTCTGCTCTAAATAAGACCATTGTGCGCTGTGGGAATGGTGTTGAATTGGGCTACCTGTTAATTCTGCCAGGCAGCAGTGTAAACAGAGATCCACAGTGGACGTGAATGTGACACCATTTGAGCAGTTTGACCTGTCTGACCTCGTGTTTAGTGCTTTGGAGTGGCGAGCGGCCTTGGCTCAGTCTGCAGCTGCGCGATTAGCTCAGAGCATCTGTCGCCTAACTTTTTGATCCTCCCTCACATCTGCACCGTCGTAAGTCACTGCGGTGTTAATGTGCACTTGGTGCTCAGCCACCTTAGACATGGGGGGTGATGGCAGCTAAAAGAAGTGAGACTGGGATGCAGTCTGTTTTCTGAAAACAGGACATGGCTGGGAAAGGGACAGTACTACACTGGTGATTCTATCATGCACTCTTAGGGAGAGTAGAGAGCGGGGGGAAAAAAGATAGTCAGGGAGGGATGTTGTAAATGGAGACGGAGCACATATACACTTCTCAGCCTCTTTGGCAGACAGTTATCCAGTCCAGCCTAGGGAGTAGAGAGATTGTTGCCTTTGTCTGGGTGAAAGAGGCAGCTTCGAGGAGAGTATATCAGCCCTTTGTTTTTGTGTGCCGCTCCCTAACATGTCTCCTAGTGTTCATTAATTTAATTAGAGATGGAAAAGGAGCAGGCAATAACATGCCATGAGATAAAGCCATGGTATACACTGTAATGTTTTTTGGTGAATTAAGTGAACAACACCCCACATGGGGAATTACAGCCCAGACCACAGGTGTCTTCTCCTTATAACTTGTTGTATGAAATGCAGCGGGTCTTTTCATTACACATTTTAGCTCAGGGCCCTACACTTGTCATGGTCTTATCCATAAATAGGGGATATGAGATGTGGCACTATCATCCACTGTGTACATTTGTTTTATGAAACGACGAACCATCTCATCAACATCTTAATTTTCTTCTAGAAAACGCTTCTTCCCAGCTCTAAGCTTATGCTTATTTATTGTTTATTCTACTCTTATTCTCCTTTTGGTGCTGCTGAAAAGTTAGCTTGGCCTCCCTATCCTCCTTATGTTTGCCTAAGATCAGGTTCTGGGCCTATCTCAAGGCCAGCTGCAGCTGAAACCTAGACACCACTGCTTCAAATAAAAACCAAGAGCTCTCAATCAATGAGGTCAGTGTGTGGTCCCTGAAGTCAGTCAGAGGGGGAAAGGTGAAACTCCATTCACTCCTATGACATCAGAGCAGCGAAGCAGCCGCTTCAGTAGTGCCTCACTCCCTTAGTGCTGACCCAAGTATCTGCAGTATTAGCCTAAGCGTAGCCTGACTGTGCTGATGGCTAGATGGGTCATAAGACCAGTTGTTGTGAATGTGCTCATTGTTGAACATGAACAAATTTTGCTTGTGGATCACAGTACCTCCAAGTCATTATTTTAGATAGCCTGGGGAACTTGAAAGTTCTTGTGAAAAGCTGCAGCAGTGGAGTTATGCTTGTAATGCAGTTCAGATAATCAGAGCATTTGTATAGGCTGCACACTTGGGGTATATTTATAGGTCATTGCTAAATTTAAAATAATATCCTACATCATTAGTGCTCAGTTACAGTTTCACTCCCTGACGTAGCCACACTGCTGACGCACAGTGCCCCTTTTCTTTACTTCCATGTTACAGTAATCTTTGCCATTTTCCTGGCTCCCAGGTTCATGTTTGATGCCTAACACAATAGACAATCGTTGGACTGCTGCTGAGAGGAAATCATCCCCTCTGTAAATTTATGAAGAATGTGGATACTGAGAGATTAGCGCTATACTCTCTGGCAACCATCAATATTGAAGACTGAAAAGAATAGTCATTTATATCTGTTATTTCAAGAATACAATTGGTGGTGGGGGAGAATTATATCTGAAGAGACTAAACTGTGGAAATAGAGGCTGGCATTTCGTCAGAGTTCTGGCCTAGTCATATTATATTTGGATAACACTGTCCATATCTTGGCATGAACATACTATTAGGACATTACATCATGGACAGTGGCTTGGTTGTGTTTAACAGTGAAGACACAAAAATGCTACAGATACAAGATTCTGGGTATCATTAAGACATCCTCTTAATTCCTTTGCATTGTCTGTTTTCTGTTTCTAGGTCAACAGAGACGTATCACAGCCCTTGAAGTTCTCAGCTTTGATGCAGTACAGGTACAGCTATCTATTTCCAAACCCAGTTTCTAAATTTGCTTTTGGTGTGTCTCTTACCTAATCATTGGGTCTTGAGCAAATGGCACAGCTGAAGAATAAAATGTGTATGAAGGGTGTGCAGACACAGTCCAAATAGTCTTAATCCATAGTTTAATTAATATCTTAGTTTTGTTTCTGTAATTAAATGCTTTCTGACTTGTCATTATTACAAAAGAACATGAAAAACCACCTACACTAACTAGTTTCCTCTGGGAAACCCTGCATCTTTTTACAACAGTAGAAAGTGTGCCATTCTGTTGTCTTTGTCATTCTAGGTGATAGAAATTGAAACTAACCTTATCACCACTGCTACTGCTACACACTGGCCAACATTGGCCCAGATTTCATCGTGTGGAGCAAACTTCATGCTGCTCAATCACCTGAAATTGTCCGTAATGTAAAATATTAATTCTAGCCTATCTGATGTCTTTTTGTCGTCTTCTCTCTCTCTCTCTCCACCAGTGTACCTAGTGCAAGATGACGGAAGAGGTGATTGTCATCGCCAAGTTTGACTACATGGCCCAGCAGGACCAGGAGCTGGACATCAAGAAAAACGAGCGCCTCTGGCTCCTTGACGACTCCAAGTCCTGGTGGAGGGTTCGAAATGCCACCAACAAAACAGGCTTTGTGCCATCCAACTATGTGGAGAGGAAAAACAGTGCCAGAAAAGCTTCTATTGTCAAGAATCTCAAAGACACACTTGGTAAAACAATTAGTTATGGTTTCTTCAAGTTTACAAGTCGGTGTTGAATTCTACTTTTGACAGTTTATTAATCACTGGCCAGAAACAATGTTCACGTTAAAAGTCCTTGCTTATTTTTATATATTAAGCTCACAAGATTCCAGTGAAAGATATTTGTACTCAAAACATTTAGATATGTTCAGTCGCTCATAACGTCTTTTTGTCTGGAGGCTGACTTACTCTGAGTTTCATGCACAGTTGGTTATTAGTTAACGGAAACAAAGTAGTATGACACCTTCTTTCTAGGCCAGCTCTACCTCTTATTTGTTTTTAACCACATCGTTGTGGTATATTATGTACTGTGTAACAGCCTCCTCAGAAAGAGATCTCAGGCTTATGTCTGATTGGTTAAAATTCTGTAAGATATTTTTTTTTAACCCATGCACTTGAAGTGAAAGTTTAGTGTCTGGTGGAAGTGTCCATAGTTTAGTGTCTCGTGTAAGGTGAGTTTTTCCATTTTACCTTGAATCATTTGCTCAGGTAAGGCAGTAATATACTTGTTGCTTCACAACTGCAGCACTTAAGGAAACTAGCTAATTTGTTTTGTGTTAACAAATCAAAATATCTCCACTTTCAGTTTGTGTGTAAGCAATCGCAACAGAGGATTTCCTCCTCCTCTTTTATCAACCAGAATTGATATGGCCACAGGTGTTGTCTCCCCTGTCAACACAACAGTAATATTTCTGGGGACTGCCATTTGCCAAGGGCTTTGTGCTGCCAGGAGCAAGGCAAACGTAACTGTGTATGTAAGCCAAGGTTACCATTTGTCTTAGCTTAATTCTTGTTGATGACAGACATTCATGATAATTTGGGATGCACTCGCTGACCACTGGCATCCATCCTGGATCACAGCCAGAGAGCCGGAGAGATTCCTTTTGCCTATGATTTCACTGTTTGATCATTTCTCTTATGTGTTTGTATAAAATGTGAAGATGTTTTTAGTTTCTGATGCTTCTCATTCTGTAATCTCCAACCTGTGTTTTGAAGGTCATCATTGCCTCAATTAAGAGCATGATGGGATAGATATGTTTGCTTGTATACTTCAGCCATGTTTTTTTGGCCCTGATATTCATTAGATTTGGTTAAAGCTTGTCCACAAATATTTGCCACTGTGGAGACTTAAAGCAGGCTAAAGCAGGCCTGCAAGATATTGACAGTAAATGGTGATGACTTGTTTTGTAATGGCAATGGGTTTGTTGTAGTTGTGATATGAATCTAGTTCTTCAAGTCATTGTAGTTTTATCCAATTTACTGTGAGGCGGAACTATAAAGCTGAGGCCAGCATCTTCTGTTTATGGGCCCATTTGACGACAACATAACATCAAACCACACTTGTGAGACTGACAAAAGAGATAGCCTTACCTCCTCTGCTCATCTTTGATGTGGTGATGACAACAAGCTCCTGCATAGGGTGACCTCTGCGAGGAAGCTCCGGGCCCCAAAGTGGCTTTTCAATCCACAAAGGCCTGAAAGAATGGGTGTGGCATTCTCACCAGAAGTGTTTCATGAATTTATAACTGTATCACACACTGCAGTGTTTGCAAAACACTTATCTGTTGGACACGGGAACTGTGTCTTCCTGTTAGCTGTTTTTTTAAGTGTCTGCTAGGGTTGTGGTTAGAAGAAGCTGGTGACAGTCAGAGATCTCTGTGCTAAAATGCTCTGAAAAGGCAACAGGAAGAGGTCTCTTGATGGATTTTATACTCTCCCCATTAATGTCAGCTTTCAGTCATGTCTCTGATAAAACTGATATTCATTTCCACAAGACTTCTTGTATTTATCACTTGACTCAAGCATATAAAGTGTTTACCTGCTCCACTTTTGGTCTGTTTTGCCCTCAAGTGTGGAAGTTTATGTATCTGTCCGTTATGTGTGGTGTATATGCATGTATGAGTGTGTGTGTGTTTGTGGTTGGGTGGGAGCGTGTGTGGTCATGCTCCACAGCCATGAGCCTCCCAACAACTTCCCACCTGCCACTACGTCCATTGATCAAATAACCTCAGGTGAACAGCTGCATGAATGACACACGAGCGCCGACACACAGGCTCAGGTCTCACTCACACATATCCTGTAAAACACGAGTTAAGGCGAAACCAAGCCTTGTTAAACACTAATACAATCATAGAACGCTTGTAAATACTTCACCTTCACGTGTTGTAGTTTATGATCTATCAGTAGATTTAGGGCATTTTAACTGGGAGGTTGTGGGTGGTTATGTTTTTCTTGTACATATACAGTATGTAGGAGAGCAATGAGAGAAGCAGCCTGAAGACCACACTGACATATGTTATGTGGGAGGAAAAATCTATCTCTCTCTTTTTTAAACAAGTCTGTTGCTGGGTGTGGAGTGGTGTCATCGTTTGAAAGAATGTGTGAGTGTATGATCTGTCTGCAGATGGCTGTGCTTCGCGCTTGTGCATTGCTGTGTGTGAGGACTCATGTTTCCTGGGTTTGTTTTAAAGTTATGAGTGTGTCTCTACAAACAACTGCAGTCATGTGACACTGAGCACTCACTGACTGACTCACTCAGCCTTTGCAGTGTCCGCACAGATGCCTATACAGTGTTTTTTCTTACCCTCTTACAAGTTTCAATCTGACACAGTTCTGTTAAAATAGCTGCTACACTTTCCCTATTTCTCTCTTCTCTCATCTCTTTTCTTTCTCGCTCTCTCTCTCGCTCTCTCTCTCTCTCTCTCTCTCTCTCTCTCTCAATCTAAGCTTCAAGCCCCCTCCCTTCTTCTTTCCCTCTCCATGAGGCCTCTGTATTCTGCCTTCTAGAGCTGGACTGGAGGCCTCTCTGTCCTGCACTCTCATTGGCTAAGCCTGACCACATGGTCAAGGAGTGGGCCGCCCTGCTCCACTGTCCGCCCAGCTCTCTGGGTGTTCCAATGGAATAACTCTACAGCTGCAGTGGGAAGAGAGCAGGGGCCGAGAAAGAGACAGAGAGAGGGAGAGACAGCGAGCCCAAAATGGACATGGCTAACCTATTCAAACATTTCTTTCGTGAGTTTTTAACTTTCCTTGTCTTCTGCAGCGGCTTAAAGTTGTTCTGACTTGTGTGTTGTTTTACAAGTGGTGAAAAGAGCTTTTGTCTGAAGTTTGAGCGGTTCTTTTTTCTCTCTCTGGCTGTACTGGAGCGGCTGTCAGTTTTTTTTTTTGTGTGTGTGTGTGTGTTTTTTTTCCTCTTCCTTCTCTGATTTTTCGTTAGATGGTTTCAGCTTTAGTTTAGCCAAATGATGTGTCATATTTAGAGCTGGCGGAAACTGACTTTTGTGCTAACATGTTGTGTTGGCAGAGACGGGGAGAAGGTGTCTTAACAGCTTTTGAGGCTGTGTCTGTGTGAGCGGCTGCAAAGACTGGGTGGATATGCTTTTGAAAAGCCTACTGCTGAGCTGAAGCCTGTAATTGACTCAGCAATCCTTCCCCGTCTCTTTCTTTTAAACACATACACACACACACACAGTAATCCTACTTCATTTCTTTCTAGCATTTTGCCCTAGTGAGTGGGCTGCAACTCAGTGAATTACATTATCATGCTAGAAGACCCCCTCTCCACCCTGTGTAGGAATATCTCAAGACATAGCCAAAGTCTGTTTTCCTTTATGCTACCCTCAGGGCGAGCTCACTCATTCAGGGAGGGTCCCCCCCACCGCCAGTCATGAGCTACAGTTGAAGGGACGCGGGGTGCTCATGTAGAACACTGTAGTCATTGTGCTGGGAGGAGGAAGGGGTCTCTGCTGATTGATGGGACCTGGGCTCCCATCTCCTGCACCTCGCTCGGTTATCAGAGGAATGTCATTACCCAGGCGGCTCTGTGGGCTGTGGATACTTTACAGCCACACTGACACACTTTTTCAAAAGCCCCTGGCGCACACCCATGCTGTAATCTCACCTTGTAACTGTTGAGTGTTATCTCCTGTCTCTCTCTATCTTCTGTACTTGTGTGTGTGTGTGGGTGTGTGGGTGTTTGTGTGTGTATGTATGTATGTATGTCTGTGTGTGTCTGTGTGTGTATATCCACCGACCGGCCTGTTTGCAGTCTAAAGGATCCAGATAGTGAGAAAAACACAGAGATGAGCTAACAAACCTTTAGCTTGTGTAAACGGAGAGCTGTTAGTCTCTATCTCCTCCCTCTGTTTTCCTGTTTCTCAGCCTCCCCAGTGAGCGGAAACTCTAATTTGAGCCACATTTCTCCGAGAACTTTGGAGGAGTGCAGGCCAGAGAGGAAGTGAGAAGTTGGGAGGAAGCTGAATCATTGTGCGGGGTCTGTCTGTTGGACTTTCTGGCAGTCTCTGTCACTTGCTCCTTCTTTTCCATCTCCCGCTTCTTTTCTCCAAACCACTGCTCAGTGTTGCCTCACCAGAAAAGCAATAAGACATAATCATAATTAAGAGATTGGTAGGAGAGTTGTCAATGTCTCTTAGGCGTAAGGTGTTTTCTCTTTTCTGTCTACACATCTTTGCTTTCCTACGTCTTCCGCCGTTAAGAATTGCTCAAGAGGAAGTGAGCAGTGGTCTGGGCTTGTTGAATTGTAGCCAGCGCTGTAAACACGTTAGTAGCCGAGAACAGTGGAAACATCTACTGCACAGCTCCCCTTGTCTATTGTTTTGAATGGTTTGTAGGGCCGCAAACGATTATTTTCATTACTGATTACCGTAATTTATATTTTTCTCAGTCTACAAAATGTCAACAAATCACAAAAGGTCAACACAAGATCCCAGAGTCCCATGGGTTTCCCAATTGACAAGCTGGAAATGGTCATTCTTGCCAGGATCATCAAAATAGTTACTAATTGATTAATTGACTTATCTAATGGTCTCTATTAGATTTGAATGGTTTTGGTAGCTCTCTGAAAGTAATAACTTTCTTTGAAGAATAAAACGTGTTTGTTTAAGTAATTTTTTTTCATGCCATGATTAGGGCTGGGTATCGAACCTGAAAACTGAAGACTGTCAACAACAGGAAGCTTGCATCACTTGTCTGGTCACCTTTGTAATTTTGTTTACGTTTTTTTGATCTATTAGTCCCTGTTGTATATTCTGTTCAGTTTTGGGGCTGTTAATTTAGGAAAAGTTAATAAGTGGACGTTTTTGTTAAAACATCATCTAATATTTAAGAAATTTTTGGAACTTTTGTTCATGGAAAAATGTTTTGGGGGTAAAAATGTTGATATTCCTTATAGTAAAGTGTCCTTTTGGTTCTGATACCTGAAACTCAGGTGTGGTATCGGCATCACTATTGAAAATTTAAATTATTTCTCAGTATAACTTTTGCACCTGCTTCAACAGATAATTATTACTTTAGGTGTATGCTGTACAGTATGAGATCAGCGCCATGACGTGCAGCTTCACTGCTTTATCACAAAAGTACAGGCATCAAAACAGAGATATGGAAATATTTTGCTATTGATTCGAGGGGAATCCCAGCCATATAAACTTGTACACAGAAAAAATGTGCTTTAAATTTGGATCACCAGAATAGAGGTTAAGAAAGAAATGGGTCAACTGAAAAAGTGTGAAATTAGTGTCAGCAAAAAAACATTTATTGGTTGGAAATGTTGGAGCGGGACCTCGAGAGAGTCAGCAAATCATTCCAGTGTTGCTGCAGTGATGCACACACATATTGATAGACTGTTGGAACTGAGACAACCACCTGTTTGTTTTACTATGAGGACAGGTTCTAGTTGGCGTAGCCTCTGACAGTAACCCTGCACTGTCCAGAGCAGTAAAAACCAAATGGAGCTGCTTCACAGAGACTGATGGCTGCTTTGGATGACTCAGATGGCTGAAGTTGAAAGAGTTGTGCACGTTTCCTGTGCAGCCATCAGTCAGCCATGTTAGCAGCTTGTTGTTGACGCTTTAGTCCCAACCCATCCCCATTGAAGAATACGCCAGCCTACTTTTGTGTACGTTCCCTTTAGTTTGTTTGACTCACTCTTTCTGAAGACATGTGGTGCCATTACATTTAATGTGTAAGTCTCTCATACTAAACCATATGGCTGAGGGTTGCTGCATGGCGCCACATGTCTGATGAATACGAGTGGCACGTTGTTGTCAGACTGAAAGTTACACTGTTACTACAGTGACATGACCGTGCGACGTGTTATGCACATAATTAAGGCAGCTTGGTTAAAATTGTAGTTAGGATATGAGAGGGACGTGTTGTGCTTGGCTCGAAAATATTGGGGGTTTTCCTTTAGTCAGCTAGCAGGCCATTTCACTGCTGCTGAACTTGTTCAAGTGATCACGCTCTGTTCAAGTTGGGGGATGTTCAGGCACTGTCAGACAGCCTGACGCGGGGTGTTGTCGTCCACAGAGGAAGAGCCCTGGAATGGAGGGAAGCCAAGGGGTCGAAAGGGCCCTGGCAGACAATGGACAGCCAGCCAGCGCGGGGAGGCCAGAGTTAAAAAACAAAACCAGTTCCTGTCTGTCATTGGTAGACGAACAAACTCCCCAGCACTTTCTTCTCCTCCTCCCGCTGCGCCTCATCTGTAAACAAAAAGTGAAGACTTTTCCCTCCGAGGATTTTAACATATGTGTCTTAAGTCCTTGTCATTGTTTGCAGTGATTTACTGCCATCTGAAGCGAGACGATTTCCTACTTCAGCATCCTTCTCTGAGGAAATGCACAGGAAAAAGCATGTGACGTCGGTGGAGAGAAAAAAAATTTCCAGTGTGCCGTACTTTTTAAATTCTCTTCCTGTCTCATAACCCTTACAGCCGAGAAGTGGCATGGTTTGTGGGTTTCGGAGGAAGCGCTGAGCTGCCACATGTGCATATTTTCATGTAATTTTCATGCAGTTGGTAGTATTTAGGGTTACCTTCAGGTGGAATGAACACATATGAGGCGACGATTGTGCTTCCCCCAGGTAGGAGTTGGGGGAGCCGCTGGGGGTGTTTTTTGTCTCCTACCAACTACTGTTACCTCCCTTTTCCTGATCCAGTATTTGGGCACAAATTTGGGCACAAACTACTTACTTACTGTTTAATCTAATTCCGCTGGTCCTCACATGGTCGCGTTGTGGTAAAGGTGGCAAGTCTGGACGTTACTGTGTGCTGCTGGCGAGATGGACTGTCTCATAACAACCAGTGACGTCTCTCACAACAGCTTTGTCCTGTCTGAAGTGCTTGACCTCAGACTGCTTAGTCATTGCAAAAATGCTTTTAAACCAAATCCACTGTTCTTTGTACTTGTCTCAAGACAAAGCTTAGCCTAGCTTTATTTATGTAAACATCACTTTATAAACATTTTACTAAATTCAGCCAGCTGTTTCTACAAATAGATCTAAATTATATGGAATTTCTTCAGGTTAAAGAATGGTTGTATGATCTTGCGTCGTGTTGAATAGCTCAGTGTATTCAGCTTTTCTACATACTTGTTTTTAATATAGGGTGTGTCATTGTGCACCTATTACTCCAGGTACACTACACTCCTTATGCCAGAAATCTCCTCCTCTTGTTTACAGTCAAACATTCAGCCTCTGGTCGGCAGCAGAATGCCACCGGACATGCCTTGTAGAGGTCAGCATATTTAAAGGTTCAAGGATTGTCCCCTCAGCGTCACTGAACTCACAAACCTGGCAGAAAAAAACTTGGCAGAATGTCAAGGAAGTGCTCGCTGAAGTCAGTTGACATCAGTGGAGTGAGAGTGTGTTGAATATCTAACACGGCAAACACTGGCCTTGCTCTGCGCAGCACCATGCTTGATAAGAGCTTCTGCTAAGCTGTAAAAGGAAGCACATACTCACCGTTCTTCTTCTACTCGGCCAAACAAGTGAATTCTCAGCAATTAGCCTACAACAGCATGACAGATGGGTCCTTAGAGAAGCAGATGCCCTCAGTAACACCCCCTTATCTTCTCCTAGTATCATCTTCCTATAGCTGTACAGGCAAATCCCAACTTCCTTTTATTGCCTTGATTTAGATTGAGCATCTAGTCAAATGCAGTGGTCTTGGGCTCTGTGCTTTTTTAATGCAAAGTGTTCGTGTGACTAGCAGGAAGCAGCAAATAAATTCCCTGACGGGGAAACTGATAAGGGCCACATTACCTGGCCAGTGCGATTAAAATGTAATCTATCAGTTGTGTCCATTCTCAGCTGGAGCTAAAAGATACTTTATTTATGCAGGGTTGACCTGTAACCTTTGTTTGGAGCTAACTAGGTCATTTCCAACTGTGCACAAGACATATCCTGGGGCTTGCACCTGCACGAACATGTTTTTTTTTTTGTTTTTTTTTTCCCCAACATGCACATGTGATATTTTAGCTCTTGTGGATCTAGATTCTTTCTGTGTAACTTTTGGATTATTTGAAACATTAAAGAGGGGTGAGATGTTTGTGCTGATGTGACCCAGGTTTTGCTTTATTTTCAAATTTAACTGTTTCATCTTTATGTAAAATTTATGTATAGATTTACAGATATATAGACGTGTTTTTCTTGTGTCTTTTTGGCAGTTCTCCCTTGAGTTATTAAGGCTGCACAGAGGCATAACTACACCTAACCTCCACCTACAGACATTGGCTCTTAACACCCAGTCTGGAGTCTGTAGTTATGTACAGTGGTGTGACTAATAACAGGGTCTACCTGGAAGCAATTTGACGATGGACTCTCAGCACTACCGTGAAATTTGTCTGCACTCCTTGAGTCACGGACATCTTTCAGTAACAATTTATCTGTGGTAAAACAGATTCAGTATGGCGTTGTGACACATTAGTCATGTTCCGCGCCAGAAAACAAACACGCACATACACAAACAAGCACACACACACGCACACACACACACACGCACATACACACACATACACCATCCTCCTCCCAGTGCTGTCCTGAGGACTACACCCTGCCTTCATGTATAATTTCACCCCGCTGACTTTTGATTATTGAAGCAATAGCTGTGCAAACGTAATCAGAAATAGAATCACTACTTTGCTCTGCTCACTGTGTCCGTCTGGTCTGCCTGCATCATCAGTTACACCATAGGCTTGTGATGATAACAGTTGTGTCATATTGGTTTTGCAAGAAGTAGCAAAATAGTTAACTGCTGTTTTCCTTGCTTCTACAGGAGAAAGTAAAATATAGATAGATCTGGCCGTGAGTATTAGAGCTGCTTTCTGGTCTCTTGGAAAGTAGGAAGAAGGCGTGATCTCACCACTGCGTCCTCTGGTAGCCACACATGTTTCATACAACTGTTAGCATACCAGGCTGCCAAGTGGAAATTCTTGTCCAGTAAGACGATGACCGCGGGCCTGCCAAAGCTCCGCCTCAGGCTCCGTAACCCAGGAAAAGGCCAAAGGGCCTGGTAATCCCCCTTCAGTTTAGAGATGGTGCCACTGAGTGCACGATATCCAGCTGCAGTGCAAGCAAGGCCGCAGGTGTCAGGGCAGCCGAGGTGATTAGTGCAATGTGATTAGTCACAATGAAATGTGACTGAACCTTTTTACCCTCAGAGTTCAAGGCAAGTGTAGATGGTAATTAATTTTGATGATGAATAAACTTTTTTTTTTTTTTTTTTTTTTTTTTCAGCCATTATTTTTTGTTTCCTCAGCACCTAGGCCTAAGTCTCAAGAATGTATCTGGATTTGGACTGTGGGGGGTTAGGGCACTGTAATGTGGAAAAAGAATGATATTTAGCCCTGCTTACCCACCCTCCCTGTATTTCAGCACAACCCCTAATGCTTATTATCGCTGCCTGGTATTTGTCTGGGATTTTTGTTTTTCCTCCTCACTTAAATTTTCTTAGGTGTGTTTTTTTTTTTTTTTTTTTTTTTTTTTTTTAAATGGTATGGTTTTTGTTTTTCTGTCGAGACTTGTACCACACCAGTGGAAGGGTGTGAAAATTGGAATTCCAGGGACTTGTGTTTTAGTAAAATGATGAGTTTTAAATCCTAAAGGTCTGTCTGTATGCTAATTCAAAATGTCAGGTGCCTTGTAATTGAGTTTCTGATCTTATTAACTGCACTTAATTTCAGTGTAGATGATGATAATTATGATCTGTCTCTTATACTTTTCCTTGATTTATTTTTGTGTAGGAATTGGGAAGGTAAAGAGCAGAAAGGGGGGGGTGAGAGACACGGCGTCCAACTCCGACACAGACATGTATGCAGACAATGGCGAGCGACTGTACGACCTCAACCTGCCTGCCCTGGTCAAGTTCAGCTACTCGGCCGAGCGTGAGGACGAGCTGTCTCTGGTGAAAGGCACACGGGTGGTGGTGATGGAGAAGTGCAGTGACGGCTGGTGGCGCGGCAGCTACAGCGGACGATCGGGCTGGTTTCCGTCCAACTATGTGACGGAGGACGTGGATGGGACGGCAGGGGGAGGGGGAATGGGTGGGCTCAGTGACCCGGCGGGATCGCTAACAGAGAAGCTTGCGGCTGTGGTGAACAGCACCACGAACGGGAACAGGGTGCTGCACACGGTTCAGGCACTCTACCCTTTCAGCTCGGGCAACGATGAGGAGCTGAACTTTGAGAAGGGCGAGGTGATGGAGGTCGTGGAGAAGCCAGAGAACGATCCGGAGTGGTGGAAGTGCCGCAAAGCGGACGGACAGCTGGGCTTGGTGCCCAAGAACTACGTCACTGTGCTGGACTCCACCTCCCATAAACCCACAGCAGGGCTCGCTGGGCCGCCCACTCCTGACTGTGACTACATCTCGCCTTCGGGCAGCGGGCGCTTCGCAGGGAAGGAGTGGTACTACGGGAAGGTGACGCGCCATCAGGCGGAGGTGGCGCTAAACCAGAGAGGCGCAGAGGGAGACTTCCTCATCCGAGACAGCGAGTCATCGGTCAGTAGCCCGCACCTGCTCACGAAACAACCACTGATTTGACAGGTTGCCTGTAGTCGCTTTGAAACTCTCTCAACTGATAATAACCTCTCATTTCCTTTTCTTTTCACAGCCAAACGACTTCTCCATCTCCCTGAAGGCGCAGAGCAAGAACAAGCATTTCAAAGTGCAGCTGAAGGAAAACCTTTACTGCATTGGACAGCGCAAGTTCAACTCTATGGAAGAGCTTGTTGAACACTACAAAAAAGCCCCCATCTTCACCAGTGAGCAGGGAGACAAACTGTACCTGATCAAGGCCTTGTCCGCCTCCTGATCCCTCTCTGTTACACACACACACACACACATGCACGCTCACACAAACACAGAGACACAAACACAACTACACATTGTTAACTGCATCCATATATAGACATACAGATACTTACGCCAGAACATACACTAACATTTAAACGCCAAGCCTGAGGACTTAACACATCATCAGGACTTCAATGCCCAATTTGTGAGCATTCCAAGAGGAGGTATGGAAGCAACAGCATGGGAGAGACTCGGAGGAATGGAGGGGGGGGAGACAAAAAGACTATGGACTCCTGAGAGTTGACTACAGACCTCTTGGTCGCCTATTTTAAATTATCCAGATGTGTTAGTTCATAGGCAATGCCATGTATTTCCACCTTGATATCTATTAGAGTTGCATTTAGTTTCCTTTTTTTTTTTTTTTCCTTTTTTTTTTTTTTTTTGATAATATATAATCTTTTAACAGTTTCTTTTTAAAATGTGATGATTTTTTTTAAAACTATATCCAACACACAACAACCAACCGTATGAGGCATTTTTTCAAATGTTAACGAATCCAGAATCTTATCTTAGAGAGGTCTGCATTTCAACTCATTTTTGTGTTGTCTGTCTTAACTCATTCTTTATGGTTGTGGACGCACTGATCCACAACTTCTGCTAAATGCTAATCATGAATAAAAATTAAGTGACCAAAATATATTTATTGATACAATTCTATTAGGATCATGGTGGTAAAGGTTGGAATATCACACTGTGCATCTATGTGTGATGTAAAGATTGCTCTTCTTCTAGATACTCAACTTTCTCTTTGTACTACAGAACTGCTTGTCTCACATATTGCTGTATCCATATCATGTGAATGTTACAAAGCCGAGGCACCAGAGACAGTGGGAGGCTCAAATTCCCCCCGTCACTTTGCATGCAGACAGAAAAGTGTCCTCACACCTTCACTTAGAAGAGACAGACTGATGGAGTTTATCCGTGTGTCTGAAGGTCATGTGAAGAGTCAAAAAGTATTTTCCCTCATAGTAGGAGACTTCCTCCGTGAAGAGCAGAGACACACAACCCCCACCACCACCACCTCACGCTGCTTGGGGGGGGAGTACACTGAACAGTTCTGTGGAGCTGGGAGGGGAAATGAAATGGAGGGCCAGTCCAGAGGATGATGTCACTGCTCCTGAATTAGTGATCACTGGAGGGAATGGAGGGAGTAAAAGGTCACCCAGGGGTCGTGTTTGTGTGGTTGCAGAGCATATACGTCAAGCTAGGAGACGCCCTCTTCCTTAAGCAGGCACAAAGGATTTTCACAAAACAATTCCTTATGACTAAGTACTGCTGGAAGAAAAGAAAACTGGTTTAAATGCTCTGATGTTTTCTTTGATATCTGGGCATTTATTTCCATGACTAACGTGTAAGAGCAAGTTAAAGCGTCCTGGTTTGGGGCTTGTTTTTCCCATTTGTATGGTCAGAGTCAAGTTAGAATACATGTTTTCAGCACAACACACGGCTTATATTTACAGTAAAGGTCTCTAGTGAATGGATGTTTGTCGAGTGAAAATGGACCAAGTAGTGTTTGAATGTTGAAGAGCAGCTAGTACTAGTGCCTGGAATCAAAGCTACAGCGGCGTTGGCAGGGAGCCGCTCCAGCAGTGGGCTCAGGGAGACGACGACGACGATGATGATGATGATGATGATGGCGGTGGTGATCTCGATGGCTGTGATGATGGCTTCTCCAGCTGTGGCCAGTTGGACCCGAGCGCAGGGAAGAGAGACTGAGAGTGGAAGAGGGATTTCACAGAGGAGGAATGGAAAAATGAACTTTTAAAAAAAAAAAAAAAAAAAAAAAAAAAAAAAAACAAAAGCAGTGAATTAGGATCTAGGGAGGAGACTTGGAGAATCTGTTCCACTGGATGAGAGTATCTGGAATACCGCTCCCAGTCATATTTGGGCGGGGGAAATGAACGCAGGCCAACGCTGATGTATCACAGTAGAGAATAAAAGATTTTGGATGGGAGTATTTCGGAAAGGCTTTTAAGGTCTAGTCAGTCCAGGCATTAAAAAAAACAGCCAGTCCTGCCACACAGCACAAAACATGGGTGTGAACCTTTTTTTTTTTTTTCCCTCCATTCCTAAGGTGATTGACAGAGCTATTCATACAAGAGCTGTGTGAAAACAGTGTGTATTGGAGCTATATAAGATTAATTATAAACAGAGAAACAATTACCTTTCAATTTGATATATGATGGCTTTAAACGGTTCTAGTTTTACATCCACAGCTCTGGTCAAAATCTTAATTTAACTGTAATTATACCACATTATACAAGTGAAACAATTTATATATTAGAAAAATCAACATTCCAAGATGAAAGCTTCTGTCAAGATTGGACAGATCTCTGCCTCTAAGTGTAAATCACAGGATTGTTTATATGACGAGTGATTTTTGTTAATTTTAGGTCCTGAATCTGTAAAGGTTTATTTAAATCTTACATATTACCATTATTTCAACATGTACAGGATATTTGTGCCTGTGTTCCCACTTTAGTTTCTCTATCTGACTGCGTTACCAGTCACCAGTATAAGTATTTGGGTTACAGGATTTCTGTTACATTGTCATTTATTACATTCAATCCCTGCCCTGGGTGTTGTATCGTGCCATGTTGCTGACACTTTGTGAGAGATAGTGTTTGTCTGCAGTAGAAACCAACTGTTGTCAGCAACCTTTTTCTTTTTTTTCTTTTTTCTTTTTTTTTTCTTTTCTTTTTTCTTTTGTGAAATTTCCTCCCTGACTTCCATTTCTACAGAATCTGCAATATTACGCAGCATTAAAGTGACAAACGCCAACGCAACGTGCCCCAGTTTGAAGGATTTAGGAGGAGATTTTAATGTGCCTTCACAGCTTTCTGTCAACCAAAGGTTTAGTGTCCCTTTTTTTTTTCTTTTTTTTTTCTTTATCCCGTTCTTCCCACTTGTCACCACTGCGTGCTATTTGGTTAAAGCTTTGCATGTGCATCAGTTGAGTCTGATTAGTGAGCGATGTGTCGGGGTTTCTGAAAACATTCTTATCGAGGAGGGTATTTCCTCCATTAGCGCTCACTTTGTTGATGTAGGCTGAAAATGTCATTGTCTAACGTTTTACGTCATTGCATAAAATGCCCATTAGTTGATATTGTGTGTAGTTTCAAGTGACCTTACCGTAGCTGATCTCATCAAGTATAACTTCTTCATGTACAGTATAAAAATATGTGCTGATGTTCATTCAGAAACATAACCCCAGGTGTGATGTAATCATGACCTGAATCTCATGTATGAGCACCTCAAGTAACGGTATCACATATTGTTGGTTGTGAAGAAACTGTCATGGTTTCCAAGGAAATAGTTTTTTATGTCTGTATGTATTTCATATAAGACTAGTGTAAGACATTCACTTTTGCAGTTTAGCCACTTAAATATGTAAAAAAAACAAAAAAACAAAACAAAAAAAAACAGCATCCTCGATACTTAAATGTGTTACTTGATATACAAATAACAGAACTACAGTATCTCCCTGCATAGATATTGTTATAAACTGGGATCTTTTTTCATTTTACAACAATGAAGGCCGCATGAGCAGAGCCTTGTAGCTGTACAGGAATGGTTTTGAATCTGCTTAAAAAGACGTCAAAGTCAGTTGTGACAGATATTATCAAGAGATTGTTTATCAAACTATTTTTCCCACTCGAGAACTACAGTGCAGCTGGAGCTCTTTGGTTCTTGACTGCCAAACAAGCCTGAGATAATCTTGAAACTTAAGATTGATTTTTTGATAATATTCAGAACAAATGGCCCCATGTTTAACTTTGGTGCTTTTGTGCTGCTTCCATTTCTATGGTGTTCTTTGTCTCACGAAGCTTTGTTCTGTATGAGAGAGAGTGAAGAAAACAGATCCATGCTGCGGAATGATAAAGGCAGTGCTGTGAAAATTTAATGTCATGCTCTTAATACTGTTCTTATGGAGGGGAGATTGTCTTCAGGTGTAATAATTTAGAAGAGTTTATTAGAGTGTTCAAAAGACATAATAAACAACATCAAAATGATCATGTCTGCTGTGTTTTAACTGTCACGTTTGAATGCTTTCAAAATGTCTTAACGTTGGTACTTCCACTTTCATTTCTTTTTTTTCTTAAAGCTGAATTTTACTTCAACTGACAGAAGGTCTTATAGACTGTCTAGTGTTTGAACATCTACAGCTCCTAACTATATGAAAGCTGGGTAAATTTTCATCATCATTGCTTCAGCTTTACTTTAATGTGATTATAATGCATCTTAAGTTGGGAGATAGACAGCAGATGATCTGTGCAGGCAGACAGCAGTGGTAGGTTTGGATAATGCTTGTGCGCCACCTGGTGGCCAAAACCATCATTACATTTATTGACACCACCCAGGCCAGGCTCAAATGAGACCCTCAACAAAACATGATCACATTTTCCTCACTTTATTTCAAATCATTCTTTAAAAATGATACTGTGATTATAATATTGTAAAATTAAAATGCTTTATTTGTTCTATTTACAAAATACTTATCCACCAAGGAAGGGTGGGGGGGGGGGGGGGGCAACCTTTTTGTTCAAGCATGCCCATTAATCACATCAATCAACCCCACTGTCGAAGTAGCACGCAGGATCTACTGGAGCATGTGAGACAAAGTGGGCTTGTGTTGTTGTTACGTAACTCTGGGGGCGAGTCGAGCCAAATCTCACCACAGTCTTACAGTAGCTGACCTTGGTTTGTTCCGGCGACAGCCACAACAGAACAGTGGGAGCCTTCTCTTGAGCTCTAACAGCTTTG
>NW_019174334.1:3022912-3030480 GCF_002260705.1 Seriola dumerili
GAAAACCAACAACTTCTATCTTATACAGACTATACCTCCGTGATAAGTAGTAACTACTTTGTGAGAGGATATCAGGGCCCCCCCCCCAGACCCCCCCCCCCCCCCCCCCCCCCCCCCCCCCCCACCCCCCCCCCCCCCCCCCCCCCCCCCCCCCCCCCCCCCCCCTGGGCTCTGACATACTCTCGTACCTATAAAACACTGCATCTTTATTGCTTCTGTTGGTATTATCTTTTTAAGAAAAACTGTGTTTGTCCCTTATATATTTTGTTTTTTCCTGATACTTGTAATTTTTTCCTTATGGGAATCTTCTGGGCCCCACTGGCATGAGGACTTTTTGTTCAAGCATGCCCATTAATCACATCAATCAACCCCACTGTCGAAGTAGCACGCAGGATCTACTGGAGCATGTGAGACAAAGTGGGCTTGTGTTGTTGTTACGTAACTCTGGGGGCGAGTCGAGCCAAATCTCACCACAGTCTTACAGTAGCTGACCTTGGTTTGTTCCGGCGACAGCCACAACAGAACAGTGGGAGCCTTCTCTTGAGCTCTAACAGCTTTGGTCCTCATGCCAGTGGGGCCCCAGAAGATTCCCATAAGGAAAAAATTACAAGTATCAGGAAAAAACAAAATATATAAGGGACAAACACAGTTTTTCTTAAAAAGATAATACCACAGAAAGCAATAAAGATGCAGTGTTTATAGGTACGAGTATGTCAGAGCCCTGCTGATATCCTTCACAAAGTAGTTACTACTTATCACGGAGTATATCTGTATAGATAAAGTTGTGGTTTTCCTAAGATGTACAAAAAGCAAAGTGCAATAATTTACTTATGGTTTAAAAAACGATTAAGTTTTAAGGCTTCATCAGTGAATGATTTCAAGTGCTGAGGAATTACATAACAGAGAACCCTCTTCAGGGTAAGTCTGTAGATCTGTGCAGTGCTATATAGTTAAAAAGATATGCTGCTATCTGTGATCTGAGAAGGAGACAGAGGGAGCTAACACAGCAACAGCTTCTCTTTTAGAAATAGAGTAAGTCGGATATGGCGCCGGGCAGGTGGGTCATCAGCTGCAGTCTGATCCACCAGCGTGGCTCCATGGGGGTGTATCGCGAGTAAGGACGCTTGGACATGATGGCGTCGGCGATGTCATCCATAACAGGGGCCACATCCTTGTGTCCGCTGTTGCAGTAAGAGCGCATCAGACCCATGTGGTGCTCAAAGTGGGCTTTCCCATAATCCTCCTTCACGTTCGAGGGCGCCTCGTTCCACAGCTTGTTGGCTGTGCTGGCCACAATGTCACGGGTCAGGATGCCGGTGGCCACAATGAAGTTCCCAGGTTCGATTATGGACACCTTAACGCCCCAGCCCTTCATCTCATAGCGCAGGCAGTCAGAAAAAGCTTCCACGCCGTATTTAGATATACAGTAAGGGGACCGCATGACATTTCCCATCCTCGCATACATGCTGGCCAGGTTCACCACACGGCCTGCAGTCAGAGGTAGAAGGCATCAGAAATGTGCAGAAGAGCTGATACTCTTCTGTAACCAATGCTCTAATGGTAACCCTTTTTAAAACAAATGTATCAAATAGAATATGATGATTCATGCACAATTAGTGCAGCCTGTAGTGCACCAGTAATAAAAAACGTAAAATGAAATAAAAGGCCACAAGTGCTGCTTGTTAAACCCACTAAACCTCCAGGTCCATAGTCCAACACTCTTAAGAGATTTTCTGAACAAGAACATGGCCTGGAGCTTTGCTCAGCTGAGCAAATAATTTAACTACATCTCTGGTTCTTGATGAGTCACTTTTTACTAGCTTATTAAAAGCAGTGCACCACACTGCAGTTCTGCTGGCTACTGTTGAGCTTTTTCCAACTAAAGTCTTTTCTGAAGGAAGCATTCAAGTTTTCTTTCTGCTTTCTGCACCACTTTTAAACATCATCTCTCCTGTTGTTCTTGCACCTAAACTGTGGACTCAACTATCATCTCAGTCACCTCCACTTTTTTTAGTAATTGTCAACTAAAAACACACATTTTTAAATGGGCTTTTATGTGACTTGCATTAATATAAAACATATATATATCTCCCGGTTTATGTGATGTCAGTTTATCTAATTGTGTCTTCTTTTACTTTTACATTGCATAATTTGTATTTCGTTACAATATAAGTATTAAAAGTTTCATGTCACATTATGGAAAAAGGCTTTAAATTTGTCTGTTTCAGGCTTGTTTGCATTGTTAACATTCCTCACAGAAATCACGGTTGGCTGCACCGTTTTCCATCAAAAAGGAATTCTAGCAATGTTTATAATCCATACTTAAAAAACTTGAAGTAAAAGCCAAGGTGTTTGTCCCTTTAACATGTTTACAGTTTAACACTACCATTTTGGACACTATTTAACTTAAGTCAAGTTTAAAAAAATCAAAAATTGATAATGTGTAATGAAGAGAGTAATTTACCTTTGGCCCTGCGGATTAATGGTAGAACAGCTTTGGTGACCCTGATGGTGCCCCACAGGTTGACTTCCGACACCTCTTTGTAGGTGTCAATGGAGGTAAACTCCACTTCTCCAAATGTTGACACACCGGCATTGTTTACCACAGCCCACAGACCTGGGTCATAAACAGTGACGGAAAGACACAGAGGATTAAGTCTGTGAATGAGCACACATTGATCTTTTTATCTAAGTAAGTGAAGACAGGTGCTGATGCAGTATTTACCTCTTTCAGAGTCCTCCATGTTGTCCTTGATATATTCCACAGCCTGTTTCACCTGCTCCTCACTGCAGACATCCAGCTGGATTACCTTCATACGATCTGAATGAAACTCCTCCAGCTTCTTTGCACCCTCTCCATCTTTATCCTGCAGGGATGACAGGTCTTCTCAGTTACACCAACTCAATTAAAGTTAATATTAAATGTTATCAATGCTTTGAAAAATGCATTTGGAAGTGCATAGCAGCCTCCAAAAACAGGGAACTTTACATGCATCGCTAGAAAAGTGCATACTGTGCATTCAGCTCTACTAGGTACACCTAGCTAAAACTGAGGAAGGAATTTGTCCAATCAATTTAAATCAATAAGGGTATATTAGAAATGCCTCTCATCATAATAAAGTTCGACAGCATCACAAACAACAGCCTCAAAATGACCGTTAAGTTGAATTAATACCTCTGAGAGAAAAACAAACCATTATAACCCATTATAACATTCCTGGTAAGACCTTATTGCAGGGCTATTGTTTTGGACTGCATTAGTTTTATTTAGGACATAGGCTGTATATTATATATACTGGCATTCATTTAGTATGTTTAGCCCGTACCTTCAAAAGACATCCTGCAAACACTATGAAGCCCAGCTTGTGCAGATGTTTGGCAAGTGCATGGCCAAATCCAGTGTCACAACCTGTAATAAGTACAGCTTTCCCCTTCACCTGCAGAAAGGGCCAAAATACAGTCAGGTTTTTATGGAGGTAGATTTATTTCAATATTATTTGTATGAAAAGATTGACAATCAACAAACTGACAAATGTAAATGTGTAATATGTAAATAAAAAACAACTTCCACAAATACTAAAAATACATTTGCAAATTCACTTTTCTGAAATTTTTGTGCCAAACTATACTATGACGTTTTAAGCCTTACTGTACTATGACATTTTTGTGACATTTTTCATGCCTTACTATACTATGACGTTTTTTATACTTTACTTTGCTATGACGTTTTTTATGCCTTACAATACTATGATGTTTTAAGAAGTTTTTAATGCCTTACTTTGGTATCACATTTTCATGCCTTACTATACTATGACATTTTTTATGCCTTACTATGATATGACATTTACATGACTTACTATAGTATGAAATTTTTTATGCCTTACTATACTATGACTTTTTTTTATACCTTACTATACTACGAAGTTTTTTGTACTATACTATGACATTTTTATGACAGTTTTCATGCCCTCTTATAATATCAAGTTTTTATGCCTTACTATACGAAGACTTTTTTTTATACCTTACTGTAATATGCTGTTTTTATGCCTTACTATACTATGATGTTTTTGACATTTTTTACACCATAATATACTATGACGTTTTTTGAGAATTTTATGCCGTACTATACTATGATGTTTTTGACATTTTTTACACCATAATATACTATGACAATTTTGAGAATTTTATGCCATACTATACTATGACGTTTTTTTTGACATTTTTATGCCTTACTATACTATAATGTTCTTGAGAATTTTATGCCATACTAAATTATGACGCTTTTTGAGAATTTTATACCATACTATACTATGATGTTTTTGACATTTTTATGCCTTACTATACTATGACGTTTGTGTAGAATTTTATGCCATAAATTACTATGACGTTTTTTGAGTCTTATAGGCCATACTATACTATGATGTTTTTGACATTTCTATGAAATACTATAGTATGACATTTTTTGAGAATTTTATGCCGTACTATACTATGACGTTTTTTGAGTCTTTTAGGCCATACTATACTATGATGTTGTTAACATTTTTAAGCCATACTATACTATGAAGCTTTTTGAGAATTTTATGCCATACTATACTATGACGTTTTTTGACATTTTTATGCCTTACTATACTACAATGCTCTTGAGAATTTTATGCCATACTATACTATGACGTTTTTTTGACATTTTTATGGCATACTATACTATCTCTTTTTTGACATTTTTATGCCTTACTATACTGTGACGTTTTTTGAGAATTTTATGCCATACTATACTATGACGTTTTTGATGTTTTTATGCCATACTATAGTATGACGTTTTTTTTTTAATTTTATGCCTTACTACTATGACGTTTTTGGACATTTTTATGCCATACTATACTATGACGTTTTTTACATTTTTATGCCATACTATACTATGACATTTTTTGAGTATTTTAGGCCATACTATACTATGATGTTGTTAAGAATTTTTTGCCATACTATACTATGACATTTTTGGACATTTTTAGGTTGTACTACACTATGGCGCTTTTTGAGAATTTTATGCCATACTATGCTTTGAAGTTTTTGGACATTTTTATGCCATACTATAATATGACATTTTTGGAAATTTTTGTGACATACTATACTATGACATTTTTTGACATTTTTATGCCATAATATACTATGACGTTTTTTGAGAATTTTATGCCATACTATACTATAACGTTTTTTGAGTATTTTAGGCCATACTATTCTATTATGTTCTTGAGAATTTTATGCCATACTATACTATGACGTTTTTTGGGAATTTTCTGCCATACTATACTATGACGTTTTTTGAGAATTTTATGCCATGCTATACTATGACGTTTTTGACATTTTTATGCCATACTGTAGTATGACCTTTTTTTTTTAAATTTTATGCCTTCCTATACTATGACGTTTTTGGACATTTTTATGCCATTCTATACTATGACGTTTTTTTTTTTTATTTTAAGCCATACTATACTATGACGTTTTTTGAGAATTTTATGCCATGCTATACTATGACGTTTTTGACATTTTTATGCCATACTGTAGTATGACCTTTTTTTTTTAAATTTTATGCCTTCCTATACTATGACGTTTTTGGACATTTTTATGCCATTCTATACTATGACGTTTTTTTTTTTTATTTTAAGCCATACTATACTATGACGTTTTTTGAGAATTTTATGCCATGCTATACTATGACGTTTTTGACATTTTTATGCCATACTGTAGTATGACCTTTTTTTTTTAAATTTTATGCCTTCCTATACTATGACGTTTTTGGACATTTTTATGCCATTCTATACTATGACGTTTTTTTTTTTTATTTTAAGCCATACTATACTATGACGTTTTTTGAGAATTTTATGCCATACAATACTATGAAACTTTTTGAGAATTTTATGCCATGCTATACTATGACGTTTTTGACATTTTTATGCCATACTGTAGTATGACCTTTTTTTTTTAAATTTTATGCCTTACTATACTATGACGTTTTTGGACATTTTTATGCCATACTATACTATGACGTTTTTTTTTTTTATTTTAAGCCATACTATACTATGACGTTTTTTGAGAATTTTATGCCATACAATACTATGAAACTTTTTGAGAATTTTATGCCATGCTATACTATGATTTTTTTGGACATTTTTATGCCATACTATACTATGACATTTTTTGAGTCTTTTGGGCCATACTATACTATGATGTTCTTGAGAATTTTATGCCATACTATACTATGACGTTTATGGAAATTTTTATGCCATACTATACTATGACGTTTATGGAAATTTTTATGCCATACTATACTATGACGTTTTTTGAGAATTTTATGCCATGCCATACTATGATGTTTTTGAAATTTGATGCCATACTATGCTATGATGTTTTTTGAGAATTTTATGCCATGCTATACTATGACATTTTTGGACATTTTTATGCCATACTATACTATGACGTTTTTGGACATTTTTATGCCATACTATACTATGACATTTTTGGACATTTTTATGCCATACTATACTATGACATTTATGGACATTTTTATGCCTTACTATACTAAGACGTTTTTGAGAATTTTATGCCATACTATACTATGACGTTTTTTGAGAATTTTATGCCATACTATACTATGATGTTTTTTGGCATTTTTAGGCCATACTATACTATGACATTTTTTGGCATTTTTATGCTTTACAATATTGTTTCATTTGATGCCTTACCATACTTTTATGTTTTTTGGCATTTTTATGCCATACTATACTATGACTGTGTTTTTTTGACATTTTATTGCCATACTGTACTATGACGTTTTTTTGGCATTTTTAATGCCATACTATATTTAACTATTTACTTTAATTGGCCTATTTATACCTTAATAATACTATGTCATTTGATGCTTACCATAACTATGATGTTTTTGGGACCTTTTATGCTTATTATAATGTTGTTTTTTTTGACATTTTTGCCATACTATACTATGAACGTTTTTTGGCATTTTTTTTATGCCATACTATACTATTACTTTTAATGACATATTTATGCCTTAATATACTAATGTCATTTTGATGGCCTTCCGCATCCTACTGATGTTTTTTTAATTGACCTTTTTATTGCTTAATATACTATATTGTTTTGACATTTTGGTGCCATACTATAACTATGAAGTTTTTTGACATTTTTTATGCCCATACTATACTATGACGTTTTTTGAGCATTTTTATGGCTTACAATATTGTTTTCACTTTTGATGCCTTACCATACTATCACGTTTTATTACCTTTTATTGCTTAATATACTATGATGTTGTTTTTGACATTTTTTCATGCCATACTACACTATGACGTTTTTTTGCTTTTTATGCTTTACAATATTGTTTTAATTTGATGGCCTTACCATACTATCTACGTTTTTTTATTACCTTTTATGCCTTAATATAATATGATGTTTTTTTGACTATTTTTATTGCCATACTATACTATGAACGTTTTTTTGGCATTTCATATATGCATAGCTTATTACTCCTTACTTTAATTTGGATTTAATTTATG
>NW_019174335.1:0-137 GCF_002260705.1 Seriola dumerili
TACTCAGTCATGGCGTTGACTGCTTTATTTTGTTCATGATCTGTTTCGTGTTGTATAGAAAACATCATATGGACATGTTACCAAGGTTACACCCTTGATTTTTTATTGGAAGGGGTGTTTGAATTGTTTTGAATTGT
>NW_019174336.1:0-52967 GCF_002260705.1 Seriola dumerili
ACCACACAGGTAATACTTTGGTGATAGATTGATGTTTGTCTTTGCTTTCCTTCTATCTTAAATTTAAGTAAATGTAATTATGTCTTCTGTTTAACATAGGTTTGGTTCCAGAGACTGTGGATTTAAACTTGAACTTGCTGAACTGGATGCCTTTCCTGAGGCTCAACTGACAAGAGTGCCGTGTGGGGACACAAACATGCAGGAGTACTTGGACTTAGCCATGGAGAACCATCATTTACAGAAGCCAGAGTACTGGCAGTCTGCAACTGAACTGTATCTAAAACTAAAAGAAATTGCTCAGCTGTGAATAGACGAGAGTTTTATTGTAATGGTGGAACATGTACACAGTGTCTGAATTTGTCACCATGCTTCATTATTTCAAAGTGGGAAATAAATGAAGAAAAAAATCAAGCAAAGTAACAAGTATTTTTCATGATTCATAAACAGACCACAGTTTGAGAACCATGGATCTAAAACAATTGTCTCTCTTACCTTAATATTATAATTACCTCTTTAACAAAAACAACTGCACAGAACAGCAACAAAGAACAAACACTTTTAGAGTCAGAGCTCTAGGGATCATTCAGTCATATGGCTTAAAAACAGCCAAACCCTGGACTATTTTGAATTCCAAAGTCCATTTTTGACTTAAACACACTGTATGAATCTAGGAGTGGCAATTTCAACAGGTTTGAACATGTATTTGCCATTGGGAATGGAGATTCGTCCAGGAACTCTATTTTTGGGGATGGTTCCAAGCCAGAAGGGGGAAGTGAAGTCAGCCCAGTTGCAAACATGAAAACATCCTCCACAGACACAGCAGCCTCGCCTCCTGCAAAGAACAAAAAAGTTTAGATATACCATTGTAATGTGTGTAATGGGTTTTACAAGTAGTTACAAAAAACATACAAACCTTCACAATCAAGGAGATAGTCTGCCCAGTAGGCCAAGGTTTGACTTTCTTTTCGTCTCCTGTTACTCCCTGAAGGGCTGAGGTCAGGTTTGAAGAGTTTCTCAAGTTCAAAGCCACTGAGTCGCTTTTCAGAGTGGCACAGGACAGGGGTCAGCAAAGCAGGGTGTTGCTGTAGTGCAGTAACAAACTTAAGGGCTGAAAGACCATCTTTGAATCTAGTGAAAAGTGAACACAAACACTGTTTCACTGCTGTGTAATGCCAAATGCATTTAAATTATCGAAAGAAAACTGTTAGATGTTCTATTCCCAACAACTACAATCCACCTGTGTGTTACATAAAAAAAGTTCTTGTGATTTGCACATGGCAAGGTAAGTGTTACAAAATGCATGAATTACACACAGAAACACAGTCACATCGAAGAATGATACAGAGGGCAGGGTTCTTGAGTACTTATAGATTGGCACAAGGCAGGAATGGAGAGACAGACATCACATAGGCTATCAGTTGTGACTTTCTATCAGTGACTAACTGATAACAATTATACATGCCATGAAGCATTTCAAACTAAAATTTCATAGAAAGAAAATCTCATCATTAAAAATATGATCTTACCTGTCAATTACAGATGAGTTGCGGTCAATAATATACCATCGGAGGTAGTCTGCCACGATTTCTTTCTTTTCTTCCACAGAAGCCACGTGTCTCAGACAGCCTGCTGTCTGTAACATTGTGCCGTGTCTCATGATAGATTCTTGCAGAGCATCCAATGAAGAAGCATTTTCAATCTGAAACACATAAAAAGAGGCATAGAAACCCCCGGTAAATACTGTATGTACTATACTGTATATACTTGCATACTTAATCCAGTGACATACATAGCATGGTGTAACCCTATCCTATCAATAATAATAAATTAAGCTAATTCTTTGTATAAAATATAGGAAGTAAAAATTGTGTATGTAAAACCCTGTCTGACCATACTGTAGCTTTATGCTATTCTCACCTCTCGCAAAGCTTTCCCTATTTCTTCATCAGTTATTGAATTAACTGTTGATTTGAATGAAGGCTGGCCAGCAAGATAATGTACAATATCTTCTGACAGGAAATGGGGTCCTGGACCTCCATGCACAACTGACACTGCGATCATCTTTCCTGCCAGGAAGTATTCATCCTCCCTAACAGCTGTGAATGAATTCATATTGCAAAATTAAACCATACAATACATTATATACTTTAGGATACTGAGGCAAAAAGCATATGCCAAGTGATATATTAATTATCATTAACCAACCATTAGTATAGTACACATCTAACCCTATGCATACCATTTGCATTATAGACCAGGTACCGATGTCCTTCTGGTCCATCAAAAATGGGCCGGTCTTTCAGGTGTTTCATAAGCAAAGTTAAAAATTCTCGTCGTGGACCACCTGTGTCGATTCCCTCTTCAAAAACACCAGCATCATCAGTAAATCTGACCAGCATGTCACAGGTTTCAGAATATGTTTTACGCTTGAAACCTCGGACTGCTCCATCCCAAACATTAGCCCTTGATATGTTGAACCTGCTGACCCTTTTGTGATCAATAGGAAGCGACAGATTTGCCATAATGTCAGGTAGTGTAATCTTCGTCTCCTCCCTGAAATGACCAAAAAGTGATCTAATTAATGAATATTCCAGATACCAGCAATATTGCACAATAAAAAAACTGGAATGCCACAGTCAGAAGTTCATTTTACACTGCTGTATGTTGGGCATTCTCCACACTAACGGCAACCACCTCCTCGTCCTCTTCCTCAACACATGGTGCATACAGGTCCGTGTATTTACTGTTGGGGAATTACAATTTCCATGTTAAAACATCTTACAAAATACGAATTCCTTCCTCATTAATTAAACTGAAATTACATGAGTCACTATAATTTTTGCTCACCTGTAACAAGAAGTCTTGGCTGGGTTTGTTTCAGGGGAATCCATATCCTCGGTATCAGATATTACTATCTAAAAAACAGATTAAAATGTCTGAAACAACACTGAAAGTAAGAAACGTCAGGCTCCCACAGTCTGCCCTATTACCTGTCCAGGCTGAATTCTTGCTGAATGTCCTGGTGCATCTCTGAAACATGATAAAATTATGACATTAATTATTACTGTCCTCCAGGCCTACAATAGTCATCTAAGAGTGTAAACATATACTGTACAGCCAAGATCCCTATTGGTTGATTACCACTACAAAGGACCTGTCATTAAATCTGTTTAACTCCCTGACAAAGGCTAGATGCCAAAATGTACAGACCTCTCATCTTCAGGTTTGTGTTTGGGAGTACTCTGGTTTTGTGGTTCAAAAACCTAAGAGGAAACACATACATTTATCAACAGTTTGTAATAGCTTCAAACTGCTCCAACTGTTGCCTTACCGTATACAGTATATATCAGTATGAAATGCTGTCAGTGTTGTCATACATAAATCAATAAATATATTCATACATGCACAGATATTAGAAAAAATAAATAAATAATTGGTGTACCACAGTGTCAGCTCGATTGAATTCAGCTGTGCTCCTTGATGCGATGACAATTTCAGAATCAGAGTCTGAGGTACCATCTACTGCTGTAAAAACAAAAAAATAAACAGATCATGTAGATACTGTAGATGTATCCTTCAGTACAGTATCTAAAATATATAAAAATATTGAGTTTTGAGATCCACTAACCTCCTTTAAAATGTGTTTCTAGGCAAATGAAAAAGGTGATCCTGCAATATGGCCTCCCTAATTCCTTTTTATATTCAGACAATTTGAATGGCCTCTCTGACCCAGGCACATGGACCACCTCTGAGCAGTCAGGATACAAAAGGACATATGGTCCTTCTGGCATGTCCTTGTTAAATGTTCTCATTTTCTGGACAGCTTGTTTCAGTACATCAGGTGCTTCAACCTCTGGGTCAACAAATACTGGGAGTGTTTTCCCTCTTAGAGGTTTTAAATCAGTTCCATCAGTTCCATTTGGCACCATCAATCCAATGTTTATCTAAAAAATGTGAAAGATAAGGTTAATTTCAGGTATTAAACATAAGTAATATAAAATATTATACATACATAAGTGTTTCCCATTAGTTATGGAGAGTGTGGTGTTCCTCCATGATCTAATTTGTGTCACCATAGTTTCATAGTGAGCAAGATATTCCTATACACTCCAAATTGTTACACTGTTGTGCCCAGTTGTTTTAGCACAGCATCTCGTCTTGCATAAGAGCTGCTATTATCCTGCCTAGGGCGTTATATGCTCTAAAATCTACGCACATATGCCTGCATCAAAGATATTATTTTTTCCTTTTAACTTAATTAAATCTGTGCAGTAAATCTAACATGATACAGAGCCACTTCTGAGTCACCTCATGGCAGTCGGGTATTGATAAGCTAAGTAAAGACAGGTAGTACAACCTACCTGGACTTGTTTGCGTTTCCTTAGCCCGATGTTTTCCTCTCGGCCCGTAGTTAATAAGACTGACGCTCTTTTGACTTGGCGCTTCTGTACTCCAGGAAGTGCTTATATGACGTGTGAAATGAACAAAGCCCCGTTTCAAAATAGAAAGTTAGCAGCTGCCAACCAATAGCGCATCGTAACGTTCATTCACATAGCGCTAGCGCTATGCTGCACTTACTTTGTTTAGCATCATCCGGCTGTTGAGATGTCCCCTGTGCGTTTGGTCCGTCCGTCTGGTCCATGTCATTTAAAAACTCTAACGACCGACCACACGAAAAACAAAACCGCGTTAAGCGGCTCATGTGTTTGCCACAAAACGGGCAAAACATCACTCGACCGCTGTCCATCTTGGCGGCTCACTATGAACTCTACCGACAACGACAGGCACTTCCGGTTCAACCCCGGAGTTGGTACATTCCCTTTCCGGTTGATGCTTGATATTTGTAAATTTGTTTCGGGACTTGTAAATATGTTTTGCCGCTTGTAAATTTGTTTTGCCGCTTGTAAATTTGTTTTGCCGTTTGTAAATTTGTTTTGCCGCTTGTAAATTTGTTTTACCGTTTGTAAAAGTGTTTCGTGTCTTGTTAATTTGTTTTCCGAAATGTAAATTTGTCTCAAGCTTTGTAAAAGTGTTTCACATGTTGTAATCTTGTTTTGCACCTCCCGGCCACCGTACTTTGGGGCACATGAGCTTTCCTTCTTTGACCTACCGACAGTCACCCAGTCTGCTGGTCCTGTCATTGAGGCCTTGCAGCACTGCCGCCAGGCCACCACTCGGCGCCATGTTCCATCTACAGGTGCTGTTCGGGTTCGAGGTTCTAAAGTGGTGCGGATCCCTGGGGGCATCATGAAGATGGTGGCTAGCACTTGCCCTGAACAGTTCTCTGGTCAGTCTTTGCTTTTTGAGCCTCCAGAGTCCGGCTTGCCAGCTGGGCTGCTGGCTTCCCCCTGTCTTGTGCGGGTTGTGTGAGGTACAACCTACATTCCTGTGGTCAATGTTGGAACCGCTGAGGTTCTCCTCTATCCACGAACCTGCCTTGGTGCCCTGAGTTCTGCGGAAGTGGTCAGTCTTCCTCCTGGGGTCACAGAGGTCGGCTCCTCTGCCACTGTTTCTGCTCAGGAGGCTGTTGGCTCAGGGCAGGGTGGGGTCGAATCTGTTGATTTGTCTGCACTGGCAGAACCAGAGCAGGTGCAAGTCCGATCATTGTTGCAGAGGTTTAGTTCAGTCTTCTTTGCTCATGAGGGTGACCTTGGCTGTACAAATTTGGTTTCTCATGACATTCCCCTGCTTGACGATGTTCTGATTCGGCAGAGATACTGACACATCCCACCTTCTGAGTATGAGGCAGTCAAGACTCATATCAATCAGCTCCTCGAGGCTCAGGTCATAAGAGAAAGCAGCAGTCCATATGCTTCTCCGATCGTTTGGTGAGAAAGAAGGATGGTAGCTTACGCATGTGCATTGACTACCGCCTGCTTAACGCCAAGACAAGGAAGGACGCTTTTCCTTTACCTCGCATTGAGGAAAGTCTTGACGCTCTGGCTGGGGCTCAGTGGTTTTCGACTCTGGATTTGGCAAGCGGTTACAATCAAGTGCCAGTCTCAGAGCAGGATAAACCAAAGAATGCCTTTTGCACACCGTTCGGGCTCTTTGAGTGGAACCGCATGCCTTTTGGGCTGTGCAATACACCGAGCACCTTTCGGCATCTCATACAGAGGCTGTTCGGAGACCAGCAGTGCCAGTCACTTCTCTTGTACTTGGACGACATTGTGGTGTTTTCTTCTTCCATGTCCCAGCACGTTCAGCGGCTTGAGGTGGTTCTGGATCGGCTCCAGAAGGAAGGTCTCAAGGTCAAGCTTGCTAAATGTTCCTTATTCCAGCAAGAGGTCGGCTATTTGGTTCACATCATTTCGGACAAGGGTGTTGCCACGGATCCAGCAAAGATCGAAGCAGTAGCCAAGTGGCCACGTCCCAGTCAGGTGTCCGAGCTGCGCTCATTTTTGGGCTCCCCTCCTGAAATACATCTTGGTGTATTGGAGAGGGCAGATTCATCCTACACCAGAAGAGAAACATCAGCTTCCTAAGCTGGCTTTGGTTCTGCTGAAGCAATGGGATCGTCTGGTGGAAAAAGAGGGTGTCTTGCACCGCCAGGTCCATCGCCGATGGAGGGGCGGAAATTCTCCAACTTGTCTTGCCGTCTGTCCTCAAGCTGGACATTTTGACACAGTTGCACCAGGAACATGGCCATCAGGGTGTCGAGTGCACCACGGAGTTGGTGCGCCAGCGCTGTTTTTGGCCAGGGATGATGTCTGATATCAAGCAGTAGATCCAAAGGTGCGAGCGTTGCCAGGTGGCGAAGGATACCAGGCCAGTTTCGGGTAGCTTTATGGGTCACTTATTGGCGTCACGGCCAAATGAGATTGTGACCATGGACTTTACACTGTTGGAACCTTCCCAGAACGGTTTGGAAAATGTTTTGGTGATAACGGATGTCTTTAGCAAGTACACTGTGGCTGTTCCAACTCGGGATCAGACGGCATCCACTGTTTCCCGGGTTCTACTAAATGAGTGGTTTTTCAAGTTTGGCGTCGCATTCATTCAGATCAGGGCAGAAGCTTTGAGAGTGCGTTAATCCAACAGCTCTGTCACTTGTATGGGGTCGGCAAGTCGCGCACTACTTCGTACCATCCTGCTGGCAATGGGTAGTGCAAGAGGTTTAATCGCACGCTTCACAATCTCTTGCGTACCTTACCAGCAACTCAGAAGTGTGACTGGGTCTCCTGCCTTCCTCATGTACTCTTTTGTTACAATACCACCGCATCAGGGTACTGACGAGTCAACTTTCCTGCTGATGTTTGGTCAAGAACCCTGGTTTCCCCTTGATTTCCTTCTGGGTCGTGTTCAGGACCCAATGCCGGGGGGGGGGGGTGACGACTGGCTGGTTGAGCATCAGGCCCAACAGGAGGTGGCTTTTGGAAATGCTTGGGAGCGGTTGTTGGTGGTAGCTGAATGCCGTAAAGAGCGTCATGATCAGGGGGTGCGTCATTCCCCGCTGCAGGTGGGCCACAGTGCTCGGGGTCGCCATAAGATTCAGGACATCTGGAGCTCCGTTGTTTACCCGGTTCTGAAGGCTCCTTCTGGTGGCGGCCCTGTTTATACCATCGTCCCAGTGGATGACTTGCAGAAGACCAGGAACGTGCACCATGACCAGCTTAAGGCCCACGTTGGGCCCCGAACCTGTTCCTCTTTTTCATCAGGCTCCCCCTCCACGGACCTCAGAAGCTTCCGATGATTCTCTTGGGGGTGATCTATGGGTTCTGGTTCCAGACACTCCAGCACCACCTGTTTTAGGGTTGATCACCTTCAGTGATGCGCTATAATTTGCTGTTTTTCATTGTCACTGTATGCTCGAACAAGTTATCAATCATCTGTGCCAATCATATGTAGTTGGGGATTCAGGTGGTGTTGTCGTGTAGCACTAAAAAGTAACTTATTAATTCATTCTATTCCTTACTAAACCCCTCTCGCCACAAAAGGAATGTACAGAAAGGCTATGGCAAAACGTAACATAGAATTCAAAAAACCTGGCATGGGACAACATGGCTGGTGTGGTTGTCTGGTGATAAGACAAGACGAACTGGCACAGGACAAAGGGAAATGTAGACTATACAGTATACACACACAAGGTAATGGGAAACAGGTGGAAACAATTAGGGCAGGGCAGACAATCAGACCAGTGGGAAACACACAAGGGAAGGAGGAAGTTATCTGAAACAAGAGGAGAGTTAGGTTTTCAAAATAAAACAAGTCACGAGACAGACAAAACTAAAGATAACTTAACATCTCTTCATGGACATGACAAGCTAACGTGAGATTAAAATTAATTTACTCACAGCAAAGAGCTTTTTGAAATGATGAGATAATGGAGATCAGCTATAGCCTGTTCATCATCAGATCCTCCTGTGGGAGGAGGAAGATCAGCATTTTATAGAATTGACCGATAGACGATCCAATACATCACTTTACTATTACTATTTGATGTCATAGCTTTAGCCATGTATTTGTGTGATTAAGAATTGCTATCTTTGTGTTAGTCAATGTATGCTATGTGTACTATTAACCCACGATAATATCATTAGTTCAGTTGTATATTCCAAACAATAGCTATGTAGTTTATGTAGGCCATTACTAAATATGAATAGGCCATGGTGGGAGTAGAATACGCAACACTTGTGTGTAATACCAGATTAAATAAAACCAATTTAAGATTTTATTACTCTCTTTTTCTATTTAAACAAAGAAAAGAGAGGGAAAATCTAAGGGGTGGCGATAACTGTCAAAGCCCCCCCCCCCGGCTACACATGCCCTGAGGATAAAACAGCTGGATCCTCAGACGCACGCTCTCTTACGTTTTAGTCTCTTACGTTTTTTTCTATCTTACGTTCTTGTCTCTTACTTGTGCATTACCTTACGTTTGTGTCTTGTCTTAAACTTAGCTTTATTACTATGGTACCAACTTCCTCAAGTTCTTTGTTCTTTGATTGAGCTCATCTCATTTTTCTTATACTTTTGTGCGTGATTTTTGTCTTTGTTACTCCAACAAGCCAAACCTTCCAAATTGAATCACACACAGGTGTGCATCAAGATAATTTGTTGTTTTTCCTTTTCGACAAATTCAACTTTTGTTTAGAAGATTTTGAAAGTTTTGTGTCGTTTGGCCAACGCCAATTCCTTCCAAGTTATCTGGCAAAGTAAATTAAACACAAACGCTAATTCCGCCGTCAACCTCCGGCCCTTTGGCTACATGCCTGACCAGGACCGGCTGACCAGATCTCGAGAGTGCCTATGGAAGAAAGTCTGCTGGCAGACTGCGCCGACGCTGACCCACCGAGACATTGGCAGAGCCCGTTACCCCTGGCAACAGTCATCTCTGAGAGAACCCACTTGGAGCGTGGCGTCCCTGTCACCTGGCAACCTTAACTCCTAGGCTCCAGCCAAGATCTCAACAGTACCGCAACTCAAAGAAGGCAACTCCATCCTTGGCTTCGAACTGGGTTGATGTCGGAATAATCTTAGTTTCCAACCTAATAATTTCTTACCGTTAAGAATAAATACGCTACACATAGCCAAATTGATTCTCTTTCCCCATCGCCCAAAATTATTGCTAGTTCAGCTGGTAGAAATAGGTATTGTTAGTTATAATTTCATATTCATTATCATTGTTCATTGTACTTCATCTGTGCCTAGTTAGTAAATAAATATTATTAACTTGACCCAGTCGTTGCCCTGTGTTTCTTTGAAGTGAAGATCGGAGATCACTGTAATCAAGAAATCACAACTTTTGATATTAGATTGATCAAAGTAATACAACCATACCTTTAATCAAATCATCCTCCCTGAGGGCTGGCACCCCTTTCTTTAACGAGAGCAAATTCTAAATTGTCGTATTCACACTACAAGGTTATTTAAATTACAATAATCTTTTTGTCTTTTTTTTTTTTTTTTAATAATTTTTTTTATTTTACAAAGCATTATGGTCTTTTAAAATAAATGAACGCTACACTAACACTTCAATTCACATCAATTATATATGGGATATATATATATATATATATAATTGGGAACCATGCCAAAGCCAGGTGTTGGGACTCATCATTCAAGAGACCAGATGTTTCTTTGCTCCATCAGACAAAGGAACTCACACCCCACAGTTTCTCACTGTTCACACCTGGGGACGACCCTTCCCCCCACGGACCTCACTGGCCAGCCAGTGTGGGTCAGTATGTGACATGTGACCCCCAAGGGTGTCACCAAACAAAACCAGATCTCTTGTCCCTCTTCTCTCTCTCTTCTCTTCTTGGCTTGCTCTGGAGAGCAGCTCCTGCTTTCTCCTCTCGGCTCCTCAAAGGGCAACAAGGTCCCAACCCAGGTCAGCCTTGCTACCTCAGAAACCAGCTCTCTTGCCGGCCTGCTCACAGCATCATGCAAACGGTCTTCTCCTCAACAGCAGCGACCTGCTTCGGATTAACTCAGAGTAAACCAAGTTCTCTTCAGAATCAGCAGCTACGACACAAGGCCAGCTGATTTTCCAAGCAACAGGAGTCATAGCAAAGTTAGCGTGGAACAGCTAAATCTGTGAAGAGAACTAAGGAGATAACAGCAGAAGCCACACAGCCAGACAGGACTTTACTCCACCAGGAAGCCTTCCAACTCACTGGACTTTACAACAACACTGGAAAGGACCTCTTTGTTTGTTTGTCAGCGCATTCGTTTATTTGCAATAAGAGTTATCCACTCGAAGTTATCTGTTGAAACCAATATTTATTTGCTATTAGAGAATCAAAATTAGCATGTACATGGATCTCCTCCGATCTGAAAACCACAGTCTGCAAGCAGTTAGCTGTGGCCAATGTCCCAGAGAAGAGTGTCTATCTTAGCAGTTACACAGAGTTTTGTATATATTTTTATAACTATCTGATTGGTGAAAAAGCTGGGGAGAGGCTGTGGTTTAGACTCAGCTCTCCCTTCGTTGGTGCACAGGCTGGTCCCAGCCTCTTGGCACAGTGCCTCCTTCTTCTTAGCTGTCCGCACCTAGAGAAAAACCTACTCTCCCTTTTCATGTAACCGCCACTTCGCCATGCTAGAAGTTGTTGTTTACTTTAAGCAACTGAGGCGGTCACATGACATCCTGTTCTTCTGGTGTCCTGTTCCTATGTGTGCGTGACTGCCTTGAGTTTCACCCTAGCGCCCCCTAACGCATAGCAACAGTAATCATCATAATATAAAAACAACACTCTCTTAGTAATGTAACATAACTTTTATTATTTCTCACATGTTCCAAGGACTGGGTAATGTTAACTGACTGGGCCTAACCTTTCCCAGCACAGCATAGCACAGCACAGCATAGCTAAGTAGCAGAAGTCTTAACTTTGTCAAAGTACTTGTTGATTGATGTCTTGTTGCTGTAATGTTTGCTTAGGTTGTGGTCAGTCATACAGTTAATCGGGTACTCGTATGTTCACACACATAGTAGTACGTCTCAGTTCTAGAACCTGCATGAAGCTAACCTCCTCCCTCTAATCTGGCACCTTTAGATTACATGAGCTAGGCTAACAAAGAAACTCACACCTTCCCTCCCACACACACATCAGGTGGTCTCAGCGGCCATTTTGAGTAGTTTCTTTGTTTACCGCCATCTTGTGTAGTCTTCTTTGTTCAGGTCATGTGGTCACAGTGACCACTTTGAATCGGCCATCTTGCCTTTGTTTGTGTCCGCACAGACACACACACATACCCCTACACACACACATACACACACCTGTATATACTAGATTAGACATTGTGTTTTACTCTACTCCACTGTAAATAAATGCCTTTAAGTATAACTACTGGTGTGTTTAATGTTGCACAAGCGTGAATATTGCCAACCTCTACTTTGTAGAATTCCAATCCTTCAACTTTAACTTACTGTTGATATGGTAATTTGTTCATAGTTAGTAAACTCTAATTGTTAATCAGAGTTCTAGATTAATGGTAATAAATTGAGACTGAAACGGGCTATTTTGCCTATTAGTTTAGGCTGGTGCTCCGAGGACTTTAATTAATTTTAAAGTTATTATTTACTATTAATATTTTTAATATTAATATTTTCTTAATTCATGATCGCCAATAAATTGATAGACAACCGAAATCCAACATATTTGGTGTCCAGCTCATGAGGTAGAGCTCAGACCCAACACAGGCCTTCTGCACCCTAGGCCAGCTCATACAATGGCATATTTACTGCTACTGCAAGATTTTGCAGAGAGTAAATCAACTAGTTACACGATACATAAAATTCCCATATACAGCTGAAGAACAAATCCCAGTAAAGACGGAGATCATTGTATCACTGGTCTACCTAACACCATCGGCACAATAGACTGCGCATTAAGACAAGCTCTCCAGATCCATTCCCATACCTCAACTACAAGCAATATCACTCCTTAATTTTTCAACTCATCTGCAACTCCCAGAACCACCTACTGAATGTGGTCTCTGAGCACACAACTTCATCTTACAGAATAGCTCTGTGTGCATGCACCTCGAACAAGAGGCTGCTGGCGACACATGGCTCATTGGTACGTATCTTTGAATAATTTTAATTTTCTACAACAGTGGCCTTCTATCTCTATGACTTGTTTTTTTATGCCCTAGTCCCCTGGTTAATAACCCCACTAACCTACCCTCTGACTCACCAGGAGGTTTCATTCAATCAGATACACGCATGCACTCACTCCACCATCGAGCGCACCATTGGCATCTTAAAACGACACTGGATGTGTTTGGACACAGCAGGTGGCAAGTTGCTTTACAAATCGGAGAAGGTGTGTATAAGGGGAAAGATGACAATTTGTTTTATTTTTGCAAAAACTATAGAGAGCATAAACTACCTGAGGCCAATTTTATCATAATTTTGCATTTTCTAATCTTTGGCTCTCTTTTCATCATTATAGGTTTGTAGAATAATCATGGCCTGCTGTGTATTGCACAATATCGCAATGAAGCATGGTGTACCACCTCAGCCACCACAAGAGGATGTGCATCCTGAGGGACATGACAACAGTTGTCAACAAATGTTGTAGACCAGCCTTCAGGACACACTTGTTATAAATTATATTATTCCAAAAAATGTATTACCCTCGGATTCCTCTGGGATAGGAGATGGACTAGGAGGAGATGAAGGCGCTGACTTGGGGCCCAGGTCTGTGTCCGGATGTTCAGCGGATGGCATACCTGACAGTGCTTTTTCTCCGATGATGGCCCCGATGCAGCGGTCCAGCTCAGATAATTCTTTGCCTGTTGTTTCCCCTTCAGTGCTTTGCATCTCTCGTCTGAATTTTGCAATGTCTTTTTAAATCAGATTTTAAATCAAACAACTTCCTTTTAACCTCATCCGTAGTGCACCCTTCTCCAGATACTGCATTCACTGAATGTGTGATTGCATCCCATGCATCTTTTTTCTGTGTGATTTTATATACAGAATTAACGCCACAAAATATTACCACTCGTTCGCAGCTCACTAACTGCAGCAGTACCTCCACTTCAGAGCAAAATTCCTTTTGCATTTTGATTCTGGTATTCTGTCTTTAGATTTTTGTTTTGGCATTTTCTCACCTTTGGTATCTCTTTGTGACTTCATTGTTTTCAGGCGTTTACCTGTGCTAATTAGGGCCAACTGGCACATGCTTTCAATTTATGAGGAGATTGGCATTTATCAATCTGAGAACACAGGTGCGCACAATTCTGCGGTTTAGAACACGTTCATGAATTTGATGTAGCATTTTCTTAAGAACTTTCTACAGAACAACAACTGAATGAGGCCCAATGTTCAGGAAGCCACATAGACTGAACAAAGATAAGTAAACATAAACATATTTATTATTATGTACATAGAGGTCAGTGAAAACACAAATATTAAAAAACAACAACATCGGACAAAACAATTTGTTACTTTGTCACAATCTGCCCCTCAGAGAGACTTTATGCCTGGACTAGATAGATAGATAGATAGATAGATAGATAGATAGATAGCTAGATAGATACTTTATTTATTCCCTAGGGGAAATGCATGTGTCCATTAGCTCATTGTTGATAATAATAACAGTTAATAATAAATAAACAATGATAATTAAAGTACTCCACTTGCTTTGGCTGAGGTGTTCTACAGCCTGATGACAGTGGGAACAAAGGATCTCCTGAACCTCTCTATTCTGCAGTGCAGTGAGATGAGACGTTTGCTTCTGTAGCTGCATCTCTGTCCTGCCAGAATATTGTTGAGAGAATGGCTGGTATTGTCCAAAATGGCTTCCATCTTACATTGCATGCATCTCTCCACAACAGTCCTGAGTGAGTCCAGACTCCTGCCAATCACAAGCCCCAGCCTTTTTGACTAGCTCCTGTGAAGGAATTTTCTTGTTTGTCCACCATGAGTGACTGACTCAGGGTGAGAAGTCAGTGTGAGGCCCTAGGTCACAGTACCACAACTACTGTGTTAAATCTTACAGGAAGAGACACTCAGGCGACTCCTTCAGACACAGCTGTGGTTTTTTGCTGATATTGTTGATGCCATGAACAGAAGACCTTGGATGGTTACGAATGGATTGGTGTAAAGAGATCAGCACCTGGGCATGTGTAAATGATGTTTCCTTGTTTATGGTTAATGGACCAATAGTTTATTCGCACATCCCTCATTGCCCTCTTCTTTTAGATATTTGGCAGAATATGGAGTGTAAGCTATCTATACTAATCCTTCAAAGTGCATAAAGACTACACACAGGGGTTCCTGCTTCAGAGGTGCGGTAACGTCATGCACAGAAGTCTGTATTGATGATTCCTCCTTTCTCCTTGATCAAGTATCAATAAAAATCCTCAGCATAAGACATCCTGGACTCCAGCACTCTGTCTTCACCAAAATACCTTGACAACCGATGATAAGATTTCCCCCTAACATCTTGTCCAGTCTCCTTGTGTTCATGTCTGACATGCCTCATGTCAGGACATGCTGCCCCAGCAGACTGCAGCATAAAAAGTACACTGGCTACCACTGACAGATAAAACGTACATTATTTCACTGCAGACGTCAAAGGACCGGAGCCTCCTGAGGAAAAAGAGACAGCTCTGCCCTTTCAGGTAGATGGCATCTGTGTTCAGGGACCAGTCCAGTTTACTGTCCAGGTGCACACCTGGATATTTATATGTGTGCACCACCACAATGTCCTTCCCTCGAATGCTGACTGGCTGAAGGGCAGGCCTAGACTTCCAAAAGTTGATGACACTCACCTTGGTCTTGGAGGTGTTCAGAAGGAGGCAGTGCTTGTCTCACCATTCACTGAAGGCCATTGTAGGCCACTGTAGGGGGGTCCAGCGCATCAATCTGTGGCCACAGATTCAATACATTCCAATCTGTGCACTCAAAACAGTCCTATTAAAAACAACTGGCCTCTGGGGTCCTGCGCCTGAATAAGCAGGTGGTTGCAGCCTGCCTCAGTACACAGGGCTTGTAGGAAGGCTGAAGAAAAAACAGATTATGATTATCTGCCAAGTGGTGGCAGAACTGAAGTAGTATAGGCCTCCTTGACATTTGCATACAACAGATCAAGTGTATTATTTTTCTTGTGGGACAGTCAACATACTGACTGAAGCCAGTCAGGTGAGAGGTGAGAGTTACATGGTTTAAATCCTGCGATATTGCAATGAATGCATCAGGGTGCTGGGTCTGTACTCTCGCAACATTCTTGTGAATGACATCACATGCAATGCTTTATTTATTTATTTAGTTGTTTCCTGTTTTATTTTGAAATTACTTTCCTCACATGTCTGTTGTTGTTTTACTTCCTCCCACCTCTGATGACATGCATATGTGTTGCACCTGTGCCTGGTGACCTGCTCTCCTCCTGTGTCCCCGTCACTCATTGTTGGATGTGTTTTCCTCCTGTGTAATTCCCCAGTGTTTTTCCTTTGTGCTGCTCTCTGCTTGGAGCTACTGGTCTTCTTCCCTGGGTTTATCCCCAGTGCTCCTTACTGCTTGTAAGTTTTGGACTTTGCGTTTATAAGAGTACCTTCACTGCACCTATCTGTTTTTGTATGTGTGTGTGTCTGCATTTGGGTCAAAAAATCATTCAACTTTGCCTCCTGCCTAGATTTACACAGGGATTGACAGTGCACAGGGATTGTTTTCTACATTACATGGCTGGTTTATCTGTTCACATCTGGGCATCTGTGAAGAAACTTTGTCTCTGTGTCTCATTGAAGTATATTGATGCCCAAACCTTACAGTCATATGTCCATGTCGAACATATTGTAAACCCACAGTGGTTCCTCTGCTGCTACTCCATCCTCCTGGGAGGCTTTCCACCAGATGTTGAACCTGGTTGCAGGGATTTGGCTCCAATCAGTTACACAAACATTAGTGAGCTCCAACTCACTAATGGCCGTCTGGCTCACAGCTTCACACCATTCCAAGGGGTGTTCAGTTTGATTGAGGTCAGGGCTCTGTGAAGGCCAGTCACATTCTTCCACACCAAACTAGGAAAACCATCTTTATGTTCTTATGGCATTGTACATGAATCCATGGGGATGGTGAAACAGGGAATGGTCTTTGCTAAACTGTTGAAACAAAGCTAGCAGAAAAAAAAACATTGTATGTTGTAACATTAAGATTACCCCTGATTGGAACTAAAAGGCATCACATAAACCTAGAAGAAAGGTATGTGGACAGGGCTACCCTCATATCTTCCTCATATTTTTGGACATACTCTGTTACTTACATACATTATTATAATATTTATGATAATATAATTGAATATAATTAAAACAACAAATATCCATAAATGATAGTGTGCACTTCTTTCTGGTCTCCAACATTATGAATATTCATTTACATTTACTTTCTAACTACAGAAAATCCCAGGCAACCTGGTTCCTCTGAAACTGCACTGAATCAGGATGCAGCTGATAATCTAATTTCACCCAGTCACTTTAATATCAGTTTCATTTCCATTTTCAGTCTTCATGTGTGGACGAGTGCTGCACACACACACAAACACTGAGAAGACTGTATGCTCAGAACAATAATAACAGATAAGTAGAAGCTGTCAAATCCACTCAACTCTTTTACTGAAGGAATTCATCTTTAATTCAATTTCAAAATGATTCTCACCATGCAGTAAAAGTCTGTTCAAAGTAAATTTGTTTCAATGTCCAAACATAATAAGCCTGAGTGTTCATTTTAAACTTTGGGTCAGAGAGATGGCAGAATAAAAGAAATCTCTGACAGAATCACGTCTTTGTTTTTGTTCTAGGTTCTGATTGTCACTGCGACAAGATGTCACACTAGACCACCAGCATCTCAGACCAAATCAAATGCTAGATCGACCGCACCTCTGGCCTCATTTTTTGGCTGCACGGTTGGACAGTTACAAACCTTAAAATGTTTGGACATGGCATGCAAAATGTTCCAGAAAGTGGCATGCTGTTTGCTAAACAATAAATAAAAAATTGCTAAAACACATTTCTTGAAACCTCCTGTTGGGTCTGGACACCATTCATGTTGGACCTTCGGTTGTCTATCAATTTATTGGCTATCATAAATTAAGAAAATACTAAAATATTAATATAAATAACTTTAAAATGAGTGAAACACCTCGGGGGCACCAGCCTAAACTAATAGCCAATACTGGTTCAGTCTCAAATTATTATTATTAATCTGGAACTCAGATTAATAATTAACTTAATAACTATAACCAAATTACCATAGCAACAGTAAGTTAAAGTTGAAGGATTGGAATTCTACTGAGTAGAGGTTGGCAATATTCACACTTGTGCAACATTAAACACACCAGTACTTATACTTAAAGACATTTATTTACAATGGCCCAGTGGAAAAACATAATATCATGTCTAATCTAGTATATACAGGTGTGTGTATATTTGTGTGAGTGTGTGTGTATGGGGGTGTGTCTGTAGGGACACAGACAAAGGCAAGATGGCTGATTCAAAATGGTCGCTGTGACCACATGACCTGAACAAAGAATACTACACAAGATGGCGGTAAACAAAGGAAGTACTCAAAATGGCCGCTGAGACCACCTGGTGTGTGGGGGAAGGAAATGGTGTGAGTTTCTTTGTTAGCCTAGCTCCTGTAATCTAAAGGTAACATGTTAGCGGGAGAAGGTTAGCTGCATGCAGGCTCTAGAACTGAGACGTACTGCAGGTATGTGTGTGAACATACAAGTACCCAATTAACTGTGTGACTAACCACAACCTAATCAAACATTACAACAGGACATTAACCAACATGTACATGTACAATGGTTTACTTCTGCTGCTTAGGTGTGCTATGCTAGGTGAGGTTAGGCCCAGTCAGTTAACGTTATTCAGTCCTTGGAACTAAACAAAGAGGTCCTTTCCAGTGTTGTTGAAGTGTCCAGTGAGTTGGGTGGCTTCCTGGTAGAGTAAAGTCCTGTCTAGCTGTATTACTTCCACTGTTATCTCCTTTGTTCTCCTCACAGAGTTAACTGTTTCATGCTAACTCTGCCATGTCTCCTGTTGCTTGGAAAATCAGCTGGCTGACTTTGTGTTGTAGCCGCCTATTCTGAAGAGAACGTGGTTCACTCTCAGTTAAACTGAAGAAGGTCACTACTGTTGAGGAGAAGAGCATTGCAGTCTGCTGTGAGCAGGCAGACAAGAGAGCTGGTTTCTCAGGTAGCAGGGCTGACCTGGGCTTGGGCCTTGGTGCTGCTTGAAGGGCAGAGATGGGAGCTGCTCTCCTGAGCAAGCTGAGAAGAGAGTGAGAACAAAGAAGGAGATCTTGTTTTGGTGACACCCTGGGGGGGTCACGTCACACACTGACCAACACTGACTGGTCATTGAGGTCCCAGGGGGAGAGTCGTCGCCCGGTTTGAACAGTGGGGAACTGTGGGGAAGTGAGTTTCTTTGTCTGTGGAACAAAAAACGTGGTTCCCAGGATCTTGAATGTACTTAGCCCTAACACTCCCATCCTTTTCTCAAAACTATAAACACAAAACCCAATTGTCCAAGTACATTCACCAAACCAAAGATCTAATTCAAAATATCAAAACAGTTTTATTTCAGTCAATCAAAATAAAAACACTACTGAACATTTATTGAACTCTACATAAAACACGGAAAACCTAGCCTACTATACATACTACCTACTTTACAGTTTTTGCCCGTTGCTTGAATGCATTTTGCAAAACTTCGCTCATTGTGCCAAAACTCTACACACAAGTAAACATGACACAACACTGGGAAATATACCATTCACATCTGTGTCAAATTGAAACTCTACTATCAAAACCTAAACTCTGCTATCAAAACCTAACAATCCTTTGTCAAAATGTAACTCTGATGACAAAATGACACACACTTGCATCATATGCATACACTTTCAGATCAGGGGGAACACACTAGTCTACTTTATATAAAACACTGCAGTCTTTGATTTTCACTGTTTATTCAGAAGGCACATTTTCAGGAGGCACATTTTCAAACAACCAAAAAAGCAAATAGGCCTACTCAGTATTGTACATTGCAGCACTGTACATTGCAGTAACATGAATTCAGATAAAGCAAAAAAAAAAAGAAAAAAAAAGAAAAAAACACTATACTGTAAACACAGAAAATCATGGCAATTGTGCATACGTGGGCTCATGGATCCCGCCGTCTGTTGGGGTCTGGCCACAGGACCTCATTGACATAGCAAGCAATGTCTTCTCCCGCTAGGCACCGGGGAAAATATCCCCTTGCATGTCGAAACCATCCATGGTTTGCTGTCACCTGAATGTCGCCACAGGCCTGTTCCATTGCCTGCAGAAGAGGCATGCGGGCATGTGGTTGGCGGTCATATACACGCCATCTCCAAGCCGAAAAGAATTCCTCTATAGGGTTTAAAAATGGTGAGTAAGGGGGCAAGTATACCACTTCAAATTGATTGTGGTTGGTGAACCAGGCCTGGACCAGAGCAGCCCGATGGAAACTGACATTATCCCATACCACCACAAACCTGGGCTGATCTGGTCTGTTCTGTACAACTATATTATGGAGAGCATCTAGAAATGTGAGTATATGTTGGGTATTGTATGGACCTAGTTTTGCATGATGATGCAGAAGCCCTCGAAGGCTTATGGCGGCACACAATGTGATTTCCCCCGCGCTGCCCCGGGACGTGCACAATTGCCCTTTGGCCAATTACATTACGACCCCGTCGTCTTGTTTTGCTCAGGTCGAATCCAGCTTCATCAATGAAAACGAATTCATGAGGCTGTGCAGCTCCATCCATGGCCAAGATTCTCTGTAACAAAAAAAACAAAACATATTACTACAGTGCTACACATACAGAACCCCCACCCCATCACACAGGTACCTGTGTAGCTCTCCGAATGGATCCATGTGGTACTGATATGGTACATATTCAGCTGCTACTGGATTTCACCAATACTGTATTGTAAATGTAAAGGACAGTTACACTTACCCGTACATATTCACATTGAAGTCCTTTGACCCTGACACTGTTCCTCTCAAATGGGACCCTGTAGAGCTGCTTCATGGTGATGTTGTGTTTTCCCAAGATGCGTCTGATGGTGGTGATGCTCACATGGTTTATGTTGTTGAACACTTGCCTGTCTGCAAGTACTTTCTGTCGTAGCTGGTGGAGACGGATGGCATTGTCTGCCCTCACTAGGTCCACAACGGCAAGTTCCTGCTGTTGTGTGAACAGGCGTTGGCGTCCTCCCCCAGAAGGTCTTCTAGTCATTCTAGAGAAATACAACCACAAATTGTCATTGGTTTGCTTCTTTTTCTTACAGTACTATATATACTGTACTTTACTGTATATACTGTATCATCCACTGTACTGAAACATCTCAATATAAGTAATCATGGTATGTTTCACAAAAACTACCACTTTGGCTGCAAAAGGAGCATTAGCACCCTGCAATACCCTGTACACGTGATGAGGAAATGTGATATACTGTAGTACAGTACTGTAAATACCATCTGAGTAGAGTAGAAGGTAGAGAGGTGAAGACATACCTGTTTTCCAGTCGGAATGTTCTTATTACAGATGCCACTGTGAAGCGGCTTAGATGTGGGTGGACTCTCTGCCCAGCTTCCCTCATAGTCAGGCCATGGTTGATGACATGGTCCACCAAAGTTGCGCTGATATCATCAGAAATAGGGGTCCGTGCATGGCCTCTTCGACCTTGACCTCCTCCTCCTCTTCCTCTTCCTCTTCCTCTTCCTCGTCCTCGTCCTCTTCCTCTTGCTCTACCTCTGCCTCTCGCTCTCCCTCCATCCATGCTTGCAAAGTTCTTGAAATGGCTAAACTGAGGGCTTTTTGCAGCTGGCTGATTGGTGTTCAGTTTTGCAAGTAAGTGCCTTCAGGTGTGTATTTGAGTGGTTGCAATTACCCGATGTGTTTTGTATTTTGGATACATGTGTTTTCCAAATGGCACCCTGAGATTTCATTTTTGAACGAAGTGTCTTATGTATGAAATAGAGTGAGAGTATGCAGGACCAAGTGTGTTGCATAAAGGAGTAAGTGTGTTGCAGAATTGCAGCTAGAGTGCAAAGCAGTGTTTTTGTTTAAGGTATGGGTACATGTGTTTGAGGTATGGTAACAAAAGCTTCAAGTTGTGTTACTTTAGTCTACGCATGGGTCTATAGTGTTCAAGCAACGGGCAAAAACTGTAAGTACTGCATGCAATAAAGTATTGAATGTCTTGATTCAGCACTTGCAAACGGCATAACCAGTGACAAACGGCAAAAAGACGAATGAAAAGCACATTACACCGTAAACGTAACTACAAAATTAAACTCACAAGTGATGTATGCTTTACTTGTGTTTAACTTCTGTTACCTGTGCTTACCATTATGCATCATGAGTGCATCACAGTACAGTGTTTTTTAGTGAGTGAAAACAGGTTTAGAGTTTTGCGAAATGGTGAAATGAGATCTGCAGCTAGTGTCTAACGAGGTGAGAATTGTTTATGGTTTTACCAAAAGAGTAATTGATTGAATAAATGGGTTCAGGCCACTGTGGATTTGGTTCAGAGAATTGAATTTAGTGTTTTAGCAATTCAGAAAAACTGTAAATGCAATTCCATGAGATCACATTGTTAAGCCTCATTGTCAGGCTGCACTGTCATTGAGGCTTGGGCTTTATCCAAATCATGATATATTTTCTCTTTCAAACAGTGAGGGAAGAATGTCTTAGAGTAACATATCCAACCTTGTCTAGAGGCAGCCATTATGTCCGCACATGCTTCCTCCGTTGCCTGGAGAAGCAGCATGCGGCCGTAGGGCTGACGATGATATCCTTTCCTAAAGGTAAATATGGAGGAAGGTACTGAACTGAGTGGAGTGATGGCAAACTAGTTTTGGATTAGAATAGCCTGGTGAAAACTTACATTGTCTGTGACATCTGGTCTGTTCTGGATCAACAAGCCTGTTGTGAACTGCTTGCAGAAAACTTAATATGGGCAGTGTTGTAAGGACAGTGTGGCATGGCGGAGAACACCGTTCCTCATAATCAGCACATATGGGCAGATTTGCTCCACGCTGTCCAGTAACATTGACAATGACTCCGCTTCCAATTACATTTCTCCCTGCGCCTGCAATAAATTCCAGTCAGCCACTTTGCAGCCTGTGCATACAACTAATACTTCAAATTGACTCTGAGTTTGCATTTTATTAGGAACATCTGGCTAAAACTAATGTAGATGGAATTACTGATTTAAAAAAAATGTACACAAAAAACTGACTTTGTTCCAGTAATGGACGTAAATGTAAGTCGTTACTTTCATCCCTGTATATTACCAAATGTAAATGAAACCTATAAACATCAACTTCTAAACTGTTCCAAACCTCTCCTGAACTCAGACGTTCCAGCTTCCAGGTCCTTCCTCTAAACAGTTAATGTTTCATCTTCTGTAAAATGAATATCCACTGTTTCCTCCCATCCTGAACCAGTTCTGCACATTAGTTTTTTCTCCTTCTTCTTTCTGTAGTGTAGAATCACTTCGTCTGGTCCGCTAGGCTGGCAGACGGCAGATGGAGGCTGATGTGTCAGCATGGAGGAAGGAGATGAGCTGTCATTTTATTCTGCAGCCTTGTCCTCCACTAATAATCAGCTCAACACAGGCCACCTCATCATACTGCTGACAGCAACTCCAAAGTCTCCATACAGAGGGAACAGTAGAACCAGACAACACAGAGTAGACGGTAGAACCAGACATCACAGAAGAAAGTAGAACCAGACAACACAGGAGATGGTAGAACCAGACAACACAGGAGACGGTAGAAACAGACAATGGAGGAGATGGCATAACCACACAACAAAGGACACAGTAGAACTAAACAACAGAGCAGACAGTAGAACTAAACAACAGAGGGAACAGCAGAACCAGACAACAGAGAAGACATTAGAACTGGATGACAGAATAGACAGTAGAACCAAACAACAAAGGAGACATTAGAACCAGACAACAGATGAGACAGTAGAACCAGAAAACAGAAGAGACAGCAGAATCAGACAACAGATGAGACTGTAGAACCAGACGACAGAGGAGACGGTTGAACCAAACAACAGAGGATACAGTAGAACTAAACAACAGAGGCAACAGTAGAACCAGACAACAGAGGAGACGGTAGAACCAAACAAAACAGGAGACAATAGAACTATACTTAAGTAAAAATATTGTAACTTTGCAAAAATGAATACTCAAATATAAAACGTCGTTGGAGCGCCTCGGTGGCTCACCCAGTAGAGCGTGTACCACATAGGCTTAGACCTAATAGCAAAGGCCATGCATTTCCTCCCCTCTCTCTCCTTGACTTTCCTGTCTATCTCTCAATGTCCTATCAGAGTAAAGGCGATAATGCCACCCAAAAACAAGTAAACAAAATCAAAATATACAGCCTATACTTAGAGTATATGACTACATAAAAAGTACTTGAGTAATGAGAAACTTAAGTAAATGATAAAATACGAGCATACTGTGATTCCTATTTTGCAGTCCGGCTGAATCCTGCTCCTCATGTTCTGTCGGCGGTCCGGCTGACTCCTGCTTCTCGTGTTCTGTTGGCGGTCCGGCCGACACCAGCTCGTGATCTACAGTCGGCGGTGTGACTGACTCCTGCTCCTCGAATCTTGTCGGCAGTCCGGTCGACGCCGGCTCCTGGTTTTCAGTCGGCTGTCCGGCTGCCTCCTGCTCCTGTTCCCCAGTTGGCGGTTCGGCTGCTTCCTGCTCCTGTTCCCCAGTAACCAACCCCGTGAACTCCTGGTCGCCCTCCAGAGGGGCTGCACCTGCGATGCCCGCTTCCTATTCACTCAGAGAGACTGTCATGGTTTGCCATGACAGACAATTTATGTTTGAGTTTTTGCATTATGTATGCACTTTGAGTTTGGTAATTTCCTGTTTTATTTTGTAGTTACTTTCCTTGTGTCTCATGATGTTTTTACTTCCTGTCTTTGTCCTGTTTTCCTTCAGTTTGATTATCTGCCCCAGCCTAATGTGTTTCACCTGTGTTCAGTCACCCTTGCCTCCCTTGTGTCTATTTAGTCTCTGTGCTCCCCTTTGTCAGGTAAGTTTGTCTGTTCAAGTCCGCTGTGTTACCTCGTGCTTCTGCTTCCTGTCATTTCCCGTTAGCTCGTGCTTCGGCTTCCTGTTCAAGTCCCCTGTGTTACCTCGTGCTTCTGCTTCCTGTCATTTCCCATGTTACCTTGTGCTTCTGCTTCCTGTTCAAGTCCCCAGTGTTATGCTTCGGGTTCCTGTTCGATTTGTCATGTTTTACCCCTGTGGAATTTCTGTTTGGATTTTTGATGTTTGATGTTTCCTGGTGTCCCCTTGTTTTTTTTGTAAGTAAAGTCATTTCATTCCACCTTCAGCAATTTGTGTTTCGTCTTCATTTGGGTCTAGCCTTAATTAATCATGACAGATGGTTTTCCTCAGGTAAAAGTAAGGAAATGAACGGTCACCTATTTATGGTCAGTTTGTGATGAAATGTTACATCATCATCTGCTGATTGGATAAAAACTGCTACAGTTACACCCCAGTCTGTATCTCATTACAACGTCTTCATGTGGATATTACATTATTATTACATTTTATGAAAACATAATTGTTTTTTCCAATATTATCTTATGATTGGGCAAATAAATCAGTAGATCAGATAAAAAGTAAAAATAAAGACTATCAACATGTTACAGTGTCTTTAACCTTTGATCATTCCAGTACAGTCCCAGGTCCCAGCCTGCACCACAGACACCCACAGATCAGGTGTGGATCCAACACACCCAGACCTCTGCAATCACATGAAAAAAAAGATCACAGAGGTGACCAAAACAAAGTGTCTATTATCACATGACTCATTCAGGCTAATTAGAGATAAATGTGATCTGTGGTTGAAACATGGCCACATAAAGTAAGATAAGCAGAATTTGCTCTTAATGCTTGTCATCAGGCTACATGAATAAACTATTTTTAAAATTATTTTTATGTCTTTATAGATAGTGAATTTGGAGACTGAAAGGTAACTGGTCTGGCTGGGGACTCACTGTTCAGGGTGTGTGCACCTGTGTGGTATGCACTCTCACCATTCAGCTATTGAATCTCCCCAACATGAAAGAACATTAACAGTTAAATGATTAATACAGTTGCAAAGAATCTTACAATAGTTCCACCATTTACATTGCAACAGAGAGCAGTAATAGTAGTTTCCAGAATGACACTGTTTGTCTATATAAAATTAAATTCATTAGCATTAACAGAACAGTTGCTGCTGTTGCATCAGTTCTCTGATGTACTGACTTCAGACCAGCTTGCTGCACTGTGTGCTGTATTCTCTTAATATTAGCTACAAACACTATTTGAAAGCCAAACTCTTGACAGTCTCATGTGAATATCCTGCTGAAACTACTACAACCATTATTCTGCTCTAAACACAGTCATGAGGGAGCTTAAACACATAAAAGAATAAATAACTAAAAGTAACATGATGAATTCATCCAAATAGTAAAAGTAAAAAAAGTAATGCTTTCTCCAGAAATCTACTCAAGTAAGTGTTTTAAAGTCTGCTGTATTAAAACAGCTCCACTTCTGCCTGTTGCTATGGAGATGACTCTATCCAGGTCTGGGAAATCAACATTGATGCTTTAAACGTTTGTGAAACAGAAATTAGCTGCTGCAGTCTGTATTGACTTCCCTGAATTGAGTTTCTGTTGAAGAGTTTATTCAGGTTTCAGGTTGTTTGTGATGGATGGATGTGTTGTATCAGTCAGTATAAAGCTACACTGAGTTGTGTCAGTGTGACAGCCAGATGGCCGACCTCATCTGTCCTTACTGGAGTAAAAAACAAAGAGACAAAAACCATCAGCCTGGATTCATAGTCGTTGACCTATGATGTTTTTTTTTTTTTTAAGTATATTTTTTTGGGCTTTTTTATGCCTTTATTGATAGTGTAGTAGAGAGAGACAGGAAAGAGGGGGAATGACATGCAGCAAGGGCCGTCCGATGCAGGACTCGAACCGGGGCCGACTGCAGCGAGGACTGTAGCCTCTACACATGGGGCGCCTGCTTAGACCGCTACGCCACACGACGCCCCTGTTGACCTATGATGTTATTATACTGATTATATAATGGTCACGTGAAAAGCATTGAAGAGGATGAAATCACCTGTAGTATAAAGTCTCACAGGTAAATTCAATGAACAGTGTGCAGTGTACATTTCGACAGGACTTAAGTGCAACTGCAAAATAAGTGATTAAAAATAAGGTGGGAGCAGCAGTGTGGTGAGTATGACAGGACTGTTGTTATACTGATGGAACTAGTGCTGTGGAAATGTACACTACACTGAATTTAGCATGTGATAAATATACAACAGGGGATTTTAACCTAATCAAACTTTTTTAAATGGTCATATACAGTTTTAACAATGGCTTTAATTAAATAATTAATTGTAGGTTAGTTCCCTGGAAATTTTTCATAAATTTAAATGATTGAGTTTGTCAGTTATTAATGGTGTAAAGGAATCCCAAAGCAACCACTAAAGGTTTAAAGGAATCATTGGAGCAGGTTCACATGTCTGGTCACAAGTTTGCCATAAACAGATCATCCATTGCAGGAGACCAAAGAGGAAGCTGCTGCTCTCCAAACAAAACATCACTGCACACCTCAAGTCTGCAAAAGAGCAACTTGACTCGCCACAACACGGAACACGGAAAATGTTTGACGGACTAATGAGACTGAGGTTTAACTGTTTGGTAGGAACGTGCTGCTCTATGTGTCGTGTAAAAAAGGCTCTACAAACCAACATGAAAACATCCTCCCACAGGTAGAGCAGGGTGGACGGAACATCATAATGTAGTTCTTTGCTGCCACTGGACCTAGACAGCTCCACATCTTCAAGTTTATCAAGGTCCCTTCAGGATTATTTCCACCTGCTGAAGCTCAGGAAAAGCTGCTGATGCAGCAGGACAATGACCCTTAAAGCTAAAGAAAATCTACTACAGAATGACCTCAGACAATGAAAAACTTTTTAGACTGTCCCAGTCAGAGCCCAGACCTTAACCCAATAGAAATGCCATGGATTGACTTCACAGGGCTATTCACACCAGACATCCTGAAAATCTGTCTGGCTGAAGCAGCTCTATAGGAAGAATGGTCCAAACTTCCTGCTGAACATTGAGCAGCTCTGATCAGCAACTACGGAAGAGCTGGTTTCAGAGGAGGCTCAACCGGTTATGAAATCCAAGGAATTGTGTGTGTGTGTTTGTGTGTGTATATGTGTGTGTGTGTGTGTGTGTGTGTGTGTGTGTGTGTGTGTGTGTGTTCAATAAAGACACAGGAGTTTATCAGTTTGTGTGTTATTATTACTTGATGATACCCAAGATGAACCCTGCAGATTTTAAAGACCCCATGACTTTTCACTCAATCATCAGTGTGTTTGCTTGTTCCGTTGTTCACACCGCAGCCTGTAGTAGAGACCAGCAGGACAACACACATATCTGAACACCTTTGACTGAAGTCTCCCCACCTCCCCATTTCACTCACACAAACACACACACACACACCCTTGTTTTATTGTATTCGTGGGGACCCATCATTGACATATTACAAAGCTGTGGGCTCCTGGTTTCCGCATCCCATGAATATAGAAGAGCAAGCCCATACACACACCTACACACACACGCACACACACACACCATTGATCCCATTGTATCTGATAATAAATTTGATGCATAAATAATAATCAAGCAGCATATCTGCTTTTGTATCAAAACTTTATTTATCAAAGGAAAAGAATGCACAATTGAAATAACATTTCTATAAAAAGGGACCATGGGACTGTTCTACAGTGCATTACAAAACCAGCAATTGTATACAACATTGTGGATAGAAACTTCGCTTTACTTCATCTGAGATACATCGTCATAATCATCTTCATCTTCATCATCACCATCACCATCATCCCCATCATCACCTTTTCTCCCCATCACTCAAATGAACAAAATGTATACTAAAATATTGCAGTCACTTTGCTAATTTGGTTATAATGACTGTCAGACGGGACATTTTTTAAAGGATGAAGTCAAACTGTTTTTATTCCGAGCTGTCCATCTGTCGGATCCTCTGTCGAACAATGATGTTCTGGAAATGAAGTAAATGTCTGTGTGAGAGGAGATAAGGGCTGTTTTAATTTGGCCCTTTTCACCCTGATGAGATGAGGTCCAAATCATTTTACATTTTTTTCTACACCATTATTTTCTTTTTGTTAGGCCTGGAGCTGACAGAGTCAATTTCACACCAACATCAGGACACGTTCAAAGTCAGCACATCCCTGACCAACCTCACTTCAGTTTTTTTTTTTTTTTTAGCATGTAATTTGTCCCTTTTTTGATCATCAGTGGTTCCCACACAGGAGTAAAGCGCCCAAAGAAAAAGAAGTTAATGAAGTCGAGTTTCCCTTTGAAATGCAGGAGCTAAGTCTCCCCAGTTTCCACTTTATCAGGTCGGGTTCCGGTTTCTGAGTTTCACACAGTCACCACAGGACAAGCTCACAAGGACCAGAGTCTTTGCAGATAGAGGATGAGGTGTTTTTAAAGGACCATCATGGTGCGTCCCTGCAGGTATAAGTCCATTAACTGCAAATCATATTAACTATACTTCTGTGTGGAGCATTTTCAACAGTAGCATCAGTTTTTACCAAAGACGGGTTGTCATTGTGTGGTAAAGCAGTTGAGAGCAGGGATTATTTTAAAAAGCTCTTGGTGCTGCATTCAATGATGCTCGGATGGCTGAGCACTCATTATGACCTACCCATTTTCAACAAACAAACAAACAAACAAGAAACCTTAAAGCATTTATCTGACAATCTGTGTCATTGTCAAAAGATGAATAAAGACACATGGTCATTATATAAAAGATATTGTGAACTCCTGCTTTCAGCAGACCTCATTTCTAATGTCGGAGCATCAGTGAACGCAACAAAACAGTTTGCACAACAGTTTGCAAAACAGTCACTGCTGTCAGTTGTGCTACCTTTGCCAAAAGTTGACAGGGATGGATTTTCTATCTTAAACACATCAGTCCCACCCAGACTCCGCCCTCTGTGCCCAGATTAGTAATTCCTGGCTCCAGATGGAGGTTGGCTTATTAAATGTGAAACTGTCATGAAAACATCACAGACTCTGGGGACATGTCTGTCACTATGTACAGGTTCTGCATAGATGAGATCAATCTACAGATGTTAAAAACATGAAGGTGGGAACTGTGTGTCCTCAGAGACCCGATATGGTGGCAAACCATTCATATGTGAACTAAATGTTTTATTAAGAAATATAAATAACTGTTCTACCATATTATTAAAAAAATACTGTAACCTTTTAAGGCATCAACTAAAAGAAGAAACAAAACAAAAACTCTCAACGGCGCTTCAGTCCTCTTTTCATTTTGTTCTTTGCTAAACTAAATTTACATCTGCAGAAATATCATCACATGGTTATAAATAATAGAAGAGCACTCGAAATAAAGTAATAATAATAATAATCATAATAATATATTAAATTTGATTATAAAAAGTTACTACTACTCTAGTGGTACTGTACATTGTAAAAAAGCAGTTTTCAGTAATGTAGTTCTGCTGCAGCAATGCTTTTCTCCACAGTAAAATACACATGTAGAGCCAAAGAAAAAAAAACACTAACATCTGGCTGAAATTAAAAATCTTGTATTGACATGGAGATGAAAGGTTTGGTTCAGGATTCAGTGTGTAACAAAAAAACAAAAACATTAAACAAGGTCCTTTTAGTTCCTAATGGTTCCCTTATAGTTTCCTTTATAAATGACCACATGTTCTTTTAGGAGGCTGTTAGTTCTGTTTCTGTTCTGGGATCAATTCCGTTTGTAAATTTTCTCTGAACGTGGTTTCTTGTCAAGTGCAGGTGGTGGTGATGGTCAGTGTTGTGCCAGTTCACACTTAAAAAGAACTAGTTCAAAGTTCAATTCATACAGATGAAAATGAACTAGTTCACATTCATAGTTCATTTTTTTTATTTTGAACTAAGTTCACAGTTCCAAAAATTAACTAGTTCACATTCATTTGTTCCGTTTTTTTTTTTTAATAAATAGGCCGCTGTTCTCTTTCAATAGACCCTCCCCCTACCCATCCATCACCAGCCCCAAATCATTGCCACTCCCAAACTAAATGAATTCTTGTATACCACTGAAGAATCACAGACATGAGTTACATTTAAAATCTGTATATAAATATAATCCGTCTGAGTCTTCACTTATTTGTTCATAAAACTGCTTCAAATGCTCAAACAAACTGGCTTCAGCAGTTTGCATTGTACCGTCTGTGCCGCTAGCACCAGCCAAGCTAACTAGGCTATCGAAACATCATGCGGCGTTCATGTTCACGTTCATCATTTGTAAACTGATTCGTTCAGTTCAGCGTTCACAAATAATATGAATTGAATACGTTCCTGCACAACACTGGTATTGGTCGCCTTTTGTGAAAATCAACTTGCACTCAACTTTAGACTTTGAGTTCATAAGTCAACATGTCTACATTTATTCTTGGTAATGTTATGTTACTGTCTGATCAGTGACACGGGTACAACCTCATGCATGCCTACATAGAAACTTAAGTCCAGATTCCTGCTGGTTTTTCATAAAGAAGCATATGCTTCAGTTGCTTTTGTGGATAATCATTTCCCTGCCATTGCAAAAAAAATGACTTATTTTCTCCAAATGAGCAATAACATCTGGCTATAGTTTATGTCTTTCCATACAAATCAACTGTTATTGACAATGAATTTTCTTTTTCTTTATTTCCTTATTCTGTCTCATTTAAAGTTATTTTGACACATTTTTAGAATTTACTGAGAATATGTGAGATGATCTCACTCACTGTCCTTTGGGTTGAATGGGAGACTAAGAGACCTGGTGGGACGAATATGTTGTTGCTGTGTGAGTCTCTGAGTGAGCCAGTTGAGGATTTAATCGCTGGACCAGAGACTTTTGACAGACAGGCTGGCGGTGTAGTGTAATGTCTCAGGTACACGACGATCCCTAGATTCACTAGATTTGGCACATCTTATGTGTCTCTGTTTGCAGACAGCTGCTGAACGCTGCATCTGTGCCAATGAAGTAACACAACCAGTTCTCTTTCAAGTCTGGAAAAAGCCCTCAGCTGAGCAGACGTTCCATATGTTCCCTGTGTGTCGACTGTGTAGCAGAAACAAATTAACATAACACAGAGCACATTTTAACATTTCACAAAGACTACAAATAAGATGACTTAATAAAGAGAAGCTCATATGGGTAAATGAATTTTGATGAATAACATGTCTGATGCAGGGAATGTTAATGAAAGGTGAGCAGTCAATTACAAACTCAGACCTCAACTAAGATCATCAGGATCCTTAGAGTGAGCAGATTTAATCAGCCCATTAACTGTGACTGCACTGCTTGAAAATGTTTTTAGACAGTGTAGCCTGATCGTCACTGTCATCAAATGTCTCATGTAAACAAAAGAATCAAAGGACCATATTGATGCTGTTCCCTGTTTTAGTTCACCTCATATAAATCCTTTGAACTTTCCAGACCTGCTGCTTGTTTTTAGATTGATTTCCTTCCTTCCATGCAGCCAAATCACATGAAAATCACATTTGCAGAGACTTGATACTAAAGGTCTTTGTGGATGCAAAATTTTGGACCTGGTTCAAAAAGTACCTATGTGAACCCAATGTGCAAACATTAATTTCAGTCCGCATACAGAGCATGCGTGGGTAACCTGTCAGCAGAACCCCAACCAGCCTGACTCAGGGCTCAGTAGGAACAGTGTGGTCCATCACAGTCAACATGTACACTCATCAATGTGAAATAAGCTGTTTCCCTCCACTACTGTTATGTACATGTTATGAACTGGGTGCTAATTGGTTCCCCTAATTCTCCAGTTGGATGCCATTAAACCATTAAACAGCGGAAAGGGTACAACGATGATGTAATTAACACAGCTCCTATCTTAAAAAAAAAAAAAGCAATGTGGAAAACATGATGGAGATATGACAGTTCTGTGTATTTCATTAATATAAGGAAGGTTACAGTCTCTTCATCGCTCCACACAGATCTGAAGTTTTTGTTTGTTGTCATCTCTGGGCTGAGCAGAAACATGACTCATGTACATTATGATATGATTACTAAATGTATTTCCATTGCACTTTGTTGCATTTTATTTTTATCAATACACAAACTTTTCCACCTGAGCCGAGCATAAACTTGTTTTGAAATGTCATTCAACATTTGAACTTTTTTTATTTTATCGGCATTCACATTTCCCAATTAAAAATGTGCATAAAAACAGGTGGACGACAATGTGGAAACCTGGTTGGATTTGTAGTCCAAATGCTGACAAGCTCTTTTGCTGGAGGAGGCCAGTGTTATAAATGATGCTGTTTCCAGCTCCATTGGTTCAACAGGTAACTCTTACATCTCAGGTGTCAGAGCATCTGAAACAGTTTCTGAAATAGTCTCATCTGTCCGCTGGACACATGATATCACATAGATACATGTACATTTTGACTGTGATGGATTAACTCGCTGCAGAAAGTGTGAAGTAGTTTGAAATTCTGGTTTAGTCTCTGGTTTAGTGGCTCTGGCTCAGGTAGGTGACTTCTCCTTTCTTAACCGTGCTCACAAAGCTAAGAAACGTGTAGAGTGATTCAGATGTCTGGAAGCAGGTTAAGTTTCAAGTGTCAGCAGTTTTATTTACATAGAATTGAACTAAATGAATAGCTGCCTGGAAGGAAGGAAATCGAATGAAGAGCTGATGGATGACTTGGAAAACGATCAGCACTACTGATATTTAATGTAATTTATATTAAACAGGCTAAAATGTGCAAAATCAAGTTTAATAATCCCCTCTGCTTTCATCTCTCTTCCCCGTTGTGACACTGAACAGAAGAAATTTCTTGTGTCAACAGATCATCTAATTTAGCATTTATTGTTACAATCAGATTTTCAGCGCTGGGTCATCTGCTCTGAAACAGGAGGAGAAGAGCGAGTCAGAGCAGAATGAACGCTCTTGGCTCAGACTGGATGTATATCCCAGAACAGACTGATGAGTTTGAGCCCCACACCGCCCGCCTGCCCGCATTCGTCCACCTTTCATCCCCACACTCGTTCTGCAGAGACATTACCTTTCCATCCCCTCCGTCCCTAGGACTTTTCCCGCCGCTGTAATAGCCCAGTGAGCGTGAGCTTGAATTTGAAACGGCATTATAATGAATTCCAGGCCTCAGTCCTCCGTGCCCTCGCTTACATGTACAAACTCTGAAGATCAATTCACCGTCTCTACTTCCGCCCTCTGCCTCCCGCAGGCTTTTTCCTTTCTTCACACAAAGATAAAGGTATGTAAATTGCACTGTAGTGACTGAGGTTACACAGTCAAATATGGAGCATACTGAAGGCCTGTTATTCTTTTTCCTTCAGCTAATCAATGAATCATTTGTCATTTTAAGTCCTTGCTTTGTTTCTGCACAGGCATTGCATCAAATCACATATTCTCCTTAGAACAAGGAAAAAGCTCAAGAACACACCAATTTAGAGGGTAGGTCATCTGCCTTGTTGAACTAATGAATTTTCACAAAGAGTAACAAAAAAAGATCCTTTACCAACCCATTTAATCTCACTTTAATTCTCTACATCACATTTTTCTTTCTTGCTTGTGATACTAATGTAGTTGTTTTGAAGAACTGAAAGGTGCTGCTCTGTACATCCACATCCTCACTGACCTCACCCTGAAACCAAAACCCTGCTGGTTTGATTCCCTCATTCCACTCTTTAAAGCCTGCTTTTAATACAACTAATATGGCACAAAAGAATTCTCTAGATACCTGTGTTTAACTGTGTTCTACTGTGGGCTGTATGTACAAATTTTCATGGTGGTTTGTGACATTTGAAATAGTTCTCTGTGGAAAAGCCTGATTAAAAAAAGAAAGAAAACACAGTTCTGACAGTGGATGTAAAAATATACTTTGTGGCTTATGCATTATTTGTGTTTTGTTTTTCTTCCCTCTTATTTTTGTATAAAAATGGAACCACCTGAAGTCAACTTGAAGTGAAGCTGGTGGTTTTTGCTATTTTCCCATGTGATCAAGGTTGATAGAGGTACAGGTGTGTTTATCTCATGAAAATAAATATGGAGGCCCTTCAGTCAAACACATACTGACACTGCACCAAGTGAAAAAATAAACAATACACCCCACTAGCATTTATAATAATAATAATTATAATAATAATAATGCTAATAATAATAATAATAATAATAATAATGATACTTGATTCTGTTGCTGTAACACCTCCTTCACAAATAACAGTAATGGCACATTTCCATAGCTGTTTGTTATATTGCATTTAAACAGATTCCAGCCAGGTGCATTTTATATACCGTGAATGTTAAGAGTCATGAATCTTTTTATATTAAGATAACAAACTGTTTTCTCAATAAAACAAGATGATGTTTTTGAAACTTTTTATCTGAGACTTTATCTAACTTTCATTTGATCAAGATATAACAGTGTCAACTGATAATTAAACTGTCTTGTGATGATGTTGTCATTATCTCTTTCCTAAGATAACATTGTGTTTCGACGGTGCTCATAATTGTTTTTACCATAACCTTGTGTCTCCAAAATGTTACAGTCTCACTTTAGTACTTGCTAGTTCTCCAACCAGCAGGGGGGGACCACGCGCTGTGTGATGTACATACAGTGCAACATGGTGACCTGTGACCGAGGTGCTCAGACTGAATTCAAACATGTTTCTCAAAAAGACCAATCACTGCATACCATCCAAAACCAACCTTCATTTGGACAGGATGATATGGGTTCTACCCATCCAAATCCAGATTTCTTTTGTTCTATACAAATCATCAGCTGTTCACTGATGTCCAGTCCATGGTTGGGACTGAGACAGATTTGAACAAGGACCAATAACAAAGGAAGTTACAATAAGCTTTCCAAGATGAGAATTTGGCAACGTCACACATCCTTGTAGGTAAAGACCGGAGTTTGTCTAGGTTAGGGAGAGTCAAGGCTTGGTCAAGAGCAGCGACAGACTGTGGGAGTCTATAGCGTTTTCTATACAGTCCTTTAAGACTAGAGTAAGTTGGATCCAGATCCAGATGATTCAGACCAGTCTTAGCAGATTGTTACACGTTTTTCTGTCTGGCCAAAATCACATTTTTAATCCTTTTATATTTATTGAAACCTCAGGATCCAGAGGTGGTAAGGCTGCATGGATGATGGGTGATGGTGGGTTCAGTGAAATCATAGTCTCATTCAAGAGGAAAAGAAAGAGATACTGAGGAAAGATAGGATCACGTTGTGTCAGGTGTCCTCAGACCAAGGAGAGAAAAAGAAAGTTTGGTGAAACTTTGGTGGCCGAGGATGTTTTCTATGTCTTACTGGTTCTGGTAGCATTTTCAAACCAGGTACACATCCTGTAACTGCACAAAGTTGAACCCCCCCCTCCCAAAAAAAGGGAAAAAAAGGAATACTTTCAACAGTAATCATGAAAAATAAGTGAGGTACAGTCACAGTAACTGAGTTGTGGAGAACTCAGCGGAGGACGTTAATAAATACCAAGAAGAGAAACAGGAGGGCTCTTAACTTTGTCTTCTTTTTTTTGTGATAATCCTTCCTCCTGTTTCATTATGTTGAGGCGGTAGGCATTGGGTTTTTCTAGTTTTTTGTTTGAGGTTGAAGGGTCTAAAGGGGTTTCAGTTTAAACTCCTAAAGAAACCCCTCAACCCTTTTCCTGTTCTTTTTGTTGATGCTGTGCTGCGGTAGTGTTTACCCTCCGTTTCATGCCCTTCTGTCCAATCCCCATCCCAAACAGTAGAAACCAGCCAAGACCAGTAAAAACCAAACAAACTCAACCCAGCACAGAGGGATGTTCCACAGAGGCGTCTTCAAACCCAGACTGACCTGTTGCTACCTGTGGCAAATGGACATCGACTGACATCAAGGCTTGAAGAAGGGTTCTAGACTGGACTGTGGCTGAGGGCTGGGCTGGACCGGGGTCAGAGGTTAGAAGGCGGAGCCAGTAATGGCATTGAGCTGCTTCATCAGTCCTTCTAGACTGGCCATCTGCTCTGACAGGTCATCCTGCTCGTAAACCTGAAAGACACAAAGTACAGGTTACACATGCTGTGGAGCTTGAGCCTGATGAGTGCTTATCCATACAACAGGAACAGTATGTTAAGAGGTTTCTTATCTCAGGTTTGAGTTTGTATTTTGTTTTACCATTCCTCCTGATCACAACCATATCCACTTACACAAACAATAAGTCAGTAAATCAGTCAGTCAGAAAAGACAAGAAGTTTTCATTGCATCCATAGACTGTAAATAAAGATGGACATAGCGAATGTGACCTCACCCACAGCTTTCTGAAGAATGGTTTTGAAGCTAGGATTGAGCTGTTCCACCTCCCAGGTAATCCAAAAATAGACAAAGAGGTGCAGTGTGTGTGGAGCTGAGACTTCGGTACATTCTGGTTTGTGGCAAGCATACATCCACCTGGCACTCAACGAGGCCACACCCTCAATTCTACATAACTTTAACCCTCAAAATGATCCCTCATGAAGGAGGAAATTAGCTATGGAGACAAAAACTGTTTTTGTACCAGGCTGTAAACATGTTTATTTCTGCTGTAAAGTTGTACATTTTAACATGGGAGTCTATTGGGATTGACTGACTGTTAGAGCCAGACTCTAGTGGTCATTTCATCTCTGGAGGTTGCCGCATCACAGAGCAACACACACACACACACACACACAAACACACACACACACAAGCATGCACGCACGCACACACACACACGCACGCACGCACGCACGCATGCACACACACACACACACACTCAGGGAGAAAACAGTTGGCTTAACTATGAACCCCATCCTAACCCTAGTCTGGTCTTTAAATGAACTAACTGCAAACCTAACTTTAATGGAAATATTGAAGAGTGATACAAAAGGAGCACGAATTTGAAAGCAGTTAACAGAACCGATGGTGCTGGAGAAAATAGCTGAAGTACTCCTGAACCAGCTGTTCAGCCGCTCTCCTGTGTGCCGGGCACTTTAGCCAGCAGTGTGTCAGCAGCTATGCAGGAGAGATACTCTGTGGTCCGAATCTGATCTTTTCACGAGTCATAATAATCAAACCCACTGAAACTGAGGTCTTAAAGGTAGAAAGTGGGACACATTGAAAATGTGCAGGTTCACAAACTGTCCTCAGGTTAGATGACAGTGTGCCTCCGAGTCGATCACATCGAACATGTTGGGGGTGTTGCTGTCACTGGTCTGCAGGTGTTTCAAAGGAAAGGACACACTCGCAGTGTGAACGGTTGCACTTTAATGCTGCAGATACCCTGTGATCACTGTGTAATGGTGTGTTTCGTCTGGCTATACATACTTTCTCCACTGAGTGGGTCGGCTTAAGTGCCTCCATCTGTGTGTGTGTGTGTATGTGTGTGTTTGTGTGTGTGCATGCGAGTGACATTCCTGTGCACATCTCTCACGTATACACTTTCTCAGTGTGTTATATTGAGCGTGTCTTTCATGCAGAGTTTGTCCTTCCACATTGTCCTCAGCACTATGGAAAACTGATAAAGACACATATTTCTCAGACTTAAACACAGGTTTGTGTCAACGCACAACATCTTTACTTGTAGTGCATTCAAGTATTATTATAATTGCTGTACTAATCCTTCATTAAAATGCACTGCCACTAAGTGCAGCTACTTTAAAAATGTTCCAGAAGTCAAACATACACAGACAGAAAATCTACAGTTATCAGTATAAACTGAGTCATCCAACAGCAGATTACACCTGTGACATCTGTTTTCTTTGTGTTCAATCATCTGTGTGTAAACCTATTTGATCAAGTGAACAATTTTGAAAATTGATGTGTTAAGATCAGTGATTGTATTTTAGAAATATATTGCTAAGAGTTGGTTCTAATGTTGTTTGTCTTGTATTAATGGTCATTTATATTTCTCTTGTCAAGTTCCAGCACTGGTTTTTAAACTCAACACTTGAAGCTGTGGGACCTAATTGTGATTAACTTGGTTTGTATTTCACTGCATGTGTGTTCTCACAATGAGAAAATATAAATAATGTAAAATAATCTGGGTGGGCAAAAAGTTAAATAATGAAAGCAGGTGAATCACGACTAACATTTTCATCAGCTCTTATTTTTTTTGTGTGTATCTCCCTCCAGAGAGTCCTGGACGTGCTGATCCACATTTTAAAGTCAGATATTGGTCTGCTCTAGTTATAGCTTTTAACCTGACCAGAGAAACTCATGTTGGACCAGCTTTTGACTGGTTTCCGCCTCAGGACAACTCAACTCCCCCTCCGGTCATATATAGATTTTTATATCGCCTTCATTTAAAACATCAATGGGGCCCAATCACAGCAGGACACAGCGGTAGGGGTGCCTGTGACTCAGGAGGTGGAGTGGGTCATCCACCCCGACTGCTCCAGTCTGCATGTTCAAGTATCCTTGAGCAAGATGCTGAACTTCAGATTGCCCCTGGCTGTGCTACCAGTATGTCTGAGTGTGTGTGAAATGAAATGAGTGTGTGAATGAATAAATGCTTTGACTGGTCGATAAGACAGGAAAGGAGCTATATAATATACAAGTGCAGTCCATTTACCTAACAGTTAACAAACATCCTGAATCAACCCACAGCCAGTTCACCAGCTAACAGCTAACAGGCAGCTTCTGTCTCATGTCTTTCACAAGGATGTCAGCAGGTGCTCCACCACTGTGGTCCATGACACATGACATCTAGTTGATGGACTGCTTTGAAATTTACAGATATTCATGGCCCCTGCAGGATTACCAGTTACCAGTTACAGTTACCTGACTCTTCATCCCATCACCAGTTCAACATGTTAGTCTGCTCTACACTTTGTTTTATGACCAAATAGCTATTGTTGGCTATAGTTTGGCTATAGTTTGTAGCGCTAATTAGAAAATGTTAGACTGCTAAAATACTGCACTGAGAGGTGAAAATGGTAAACATTATAATGCTGATTTTAGTATTTAGCTCAGAGCCCGACTGCATCTAAGTCCAGCCTTACAGAGGGGCAATAATGGCTATAGAAAAAGTAATTACATTACTTTACTAATTACTCAGCTGTCAGCTTCATCAAAGGTGACTTTGAACAACTCCACATCCTCCACACCACTGCAGTTAAACAAGCAGGCAGCCCAGGGATTTACTGAATGTCCAGCAGCTAGCTCAGTCATGGCGACTGCACACAGCTCTAACCGCAACAGCAAAGTATCAAACCCTCAACTTGAGAACAGAGGTGAAGCCTGAAGGTACGTGAAGATATGAAGGGTTCATTCTATGACAACACAATGATTCTTAGTTACAGGTGATTATACACTAATTAAAACATAATTGTGGATATTATATTCTATTTCTGCCAATAAATCCAACTTAAATAATGAATAATGTATTTATGTAAAGTCAGAGTCTTTCAAAACGTTCTATGTGTATTTAGTTTTAAACTCTCTCTGTGGCTTTTCGACAGATGACATGAATCTCTCTTAAATGACTGTGGAGATTTACATTATAAGAAGAGAAAGGGCAAACAGCAGCTGTAAAGTTGTCCTTTATCTGTGTAATACCCACAGAATGTGATCTGTTGACCTGCCACTTTCACTCTGAATGAGACCAGAAAAAGCTCATCCAGAAGCCACACACACAGGTATTTTCCACTTTCCATGGATAAAAGAGGCTTCTATAAGAAATCGTGAATGAGAAGTGTATGAGAACTCCAAAAAACCCTGGTGACCTCCCGATCTCATTTGTTGACCCATAACAGCAGAGCTTCTTCCGTTTCATGGATAGGGTAAAACGCCAGTTGATGCTCAGTGTCACTCTCTGACATCCTGTCATCTCTGTTGGCCTGGTGACCTGGATTCACATTCCTCTATAATCAGTCAGAGACTCATCCCAACACAGTGGAGTAAGCACAGTACGAGTTTCACGCTGACACAGATTAATCTAAAAGACTGTGTTTACATCTCTCAAGCTTTCTGTCCACATGCTCTAATTTCCCCTAAAATTTCAACAGTAAACCATCAAAGTGGTAAAGTGTTGTCCAAGTAAGAATGGGCCAGCTGAAGCATGTAAAGGATGAGATCATCCACTCCAATATGTTCTTTGTAGGCGATATGTAGGGGGTCAAGTGCGTGTTCAATCTGTGTCCTCAAAAGGTTGAGAAGCAGCTTCTCCAGGGTGTGATGTGAGGGCCACCGGTATGTAGTCATTTATCTCAGCCGGTTGCCCTACTTTAGGTACCGGAACAAGACATGATGTATTCCACAGGCCCAGGACCCTCCCTGTTTTTTAAACTTAAGTTAAAGATCCTCTGGAGAGGCTCTGCCAGCTGGGCTGCACAGTCCTTTAACAGCCTTGGACACACACTATCCGGGCCTGTTGCCTTTCCAGGACGTAGCCTCTTGAGCTCTGCCTTCACCTCCTCTGTTGTAAAGGACAGGTGACTTGATCCCAGTGTGGAGGGAGTTGCAGCTGCAGTTTCAGGTTGTGAAGGCAATGCCGTAGGAGAAGCTGCAGTTGAAGCAGTGGGAGAGATAACAGGTGAGGCTGTGTCAAATCTGTTCTAGAACAGGTTGAACTCATTGGCCTTGTCCACATCACCTGATTTTGCCTGGCTGTTCCACACCTCTCTGGTCTTGTTGTGCTGCAGCTTCCTCTCTACTTTTTGTAGTCCTCCTTCGCCTGCTTTTTTCTTTTTTCTGCAATGAATGCATCAGGGTGCTGGGACTGTACTCTCACAACAGTCTCGTGAATGATGCCACACGCGACTGCAGGCTCTGCTCGTGGTTGAATGTAAACAACAATGGCGACAATAAGTGAGAACTCCCTCCGTACATAGTACGGTCTAAGACCAACTGCCAACAGTTCAATATCCCGACAGCAGATCTTCTCCTTCACTGTGATATGACTGGGGTTGCACCATCTATTGTTCACAAGCAGAACCAGTCATCCACCTTGATTCTTCTCACTTGCTCTGGTGTCTCTGTCCGCTCGTACTGTTAAATCCACACAACGGTCGGGAGTGTTGTTGTTTAACCAGGGAGTTGACATTTCCCATGAAGATCGATGGTAGAAAAGGCTTATATCTCCATCTCCTAGCCTTTAGCTTACTGACTGGGTCTAACCTTTCCCAGCACGGCATAGCACAGCACAGCATAACTAAGCAGCAGAAGTCTTAACTTTGTTAATGTACTTGTTGATTGATGTCTTGTTGTTGTAATGTTTGCTTAGGTTGTGGTCAGTCATACAGTTAATCAGGTACACGCATGTTCACACACATAGTAGTACGTCTCAGTTCTAGAACCTGCATGAAATGTATATGAAATCCAACATATTTAGTGTCCAGCTCATGAGGTAGAGCTCAGACCCAACAAAAGTAATTGGACACTCTATGTTTCTTGGGCAGCTGTGTGTCGTTTCAACGTTAGTTCACGTGACTCAGAGCTGACTGAGAGCAGAAAGTTGAGGTTAGAAAGAGAGAAGCAAAAAGTGCATCAAAACTCAGTGGATGACATTTCATCATTCAGCAGGACACCTATCCTGAACATATCGCTGAAGTAAAGAAAGAGCTGTAGAGTGTTAAGAGGGGAAATATTATTGACTGGCTGAGTCAGTCACCTGATCTCAGTCTGACTAAACTGCAGTCCACACTTAAGGCAGAGACCCCACAACAAGCAAGAGCTGAAGTGGGCTGCAGTGAAGGCCTGGGAGAACATCACCAGGGAAGATACAACATGTCTAATGATGTCTATGGGTCCGAGACTTTAGGCAGTCATTCCACAAAATATTTCACTTCATTTCACTTCATGTGCATCTATCTCCCACACAGTTCTTTCTATACTGGTGTAAACCTGCTCAAATTAATGCTGAGCCTTGGCACTTTAATGTAGTGTCCGTTGTTTGATCTGTGCTGAAGCTCAGAACAAAACAAAAGATTATGGTCTCGACGGTACACTGGTCGGTTGATTGGGGAAAATAAGGGGCAGGTGTGTTGGCAGGTGAGGATTAAGTGACAGAGCAATACAGGGAAGTCTGATGGGAGACAGAGTGACGTCATTTCAGCCCCCCACCATCCTCTATGTATAAAGACAACTACTTTAAAAAAAAGGAGTTTTAAATTTGAAGTTTGGCACAGAAGTTTCAATTATTCAATTATAAGACCCAAACTGACAGTGAACAAATATTGTGTGTGTCAAAGGCTGATCTATCTTCTTCCTCTGAGCCATAGAGCTGCATTGTTGTCCAGAATCTATTATAAACATATCAGTGAGCCACACTATTTGTACTGTCTGACCTGTTCCTCCATCACCATGAGAACACACACTTTAGTTTATTTTGACTCAGTCCCACACACACTGTCCTGCTGCCCCAACACACCACACGAACATTAATACTCATCTGAAAATAGATAATAGACAAATGTATGGCTTCCTCCTGTTTGAGTGACGTTTGATAATAACAACATTGTCCAGCTATGTTCGGAAATTACTGAGTCTTTTTTAAAATACAATTGTGATTTCTTTTTTCACAGCAATAATGTGCTGAGAGCCATAGAGAGGGAAGGGATCCAACATCACACCATCCAACTGCTTCTTTAAAATATCTCACTAGTGTAACAACATAATAAAAGCACCCTTGTAGCGTACTTTACTCACCCTGTGTGTCGCAGTCTATTAACCAGCTGTGCGTGTGCATGTGCGTGTGTGTGTGTACGTGTGATGGATTGGCCAGGGGGATGATGGTAAAAGACTAGATCAATTACTGAGATAGAGCAGAAGATAGAGAGAAAGACCTGCTGACCTTTTACACCCTCTCTCTTTCACCTTTCCACCATCTTTCCATCTCATTTTCTTCACTCCTGCCCCCACTTTCATTGCTTCTCCTCTGATTTTCCTAATCTCTCATTCTCTCGTCTTCTCCCTCCTTCCTCTTTACTTCCACATCCTTTCCCTGTCTCTCCTTTTTTTATCTTTTCTTTTTTTATCCTTCTTCCTGAAGCATCCCTCTCATCTCCTGCTCATACTATTTCCTTTTCCTAATTCCTCACTTGCACCTATCCTCTCCTTTTTTTTGCCTCCTCTCCTTTCCTCCCCTGCTCATTTCATCTCCTTTTCTCCTCCTCTGTCCTCTGTCTGTCCCTCCTAAAGAATCCCCCTCTTTCCATTGCTGTGGCGACGCCTCCTCCTGTCCTATTGTCTTTAAGTCACATATGAATATTTAACAAGTCCTTACATCCAGCATCCCTCCACATCATCCACCTTCATCTCCTTTCCTTCTCTGCTTTCCATCTATTTCTCCCTCGCCTCACTCCTAAACTCCATTTTCCATTTTACCTCTCCCTTCCTCTCTCCTCCTTTTCTCTTTCCCATTTTCCAATCTCCACCTCTCCTTCCTCATCCCTCCTATATTTTCTCTTTCTTCCTCACCTTGTTGTCCTAATACATATTTCCTCCGGCCTCATCTTTGTTTCTCCCCTCCCTCCCCCTCCCCCTTCCTCTTGTCCTCCTTCCTCTCCTTCCTCTTTCTAGTACATCCTTTCTCTGCTCCTATTTCACTCCTCCACCTCCTCCCTTCTTACTATCCTCCCTGTCTTATTTCCTTTTGACTCCTTCCTTTTCCCTTTCTTCTTTACCCCTCCTTGTTTCCGCCTTCTTTCCCCTCTTCTCTCTCCCTCCTCCTCCATCTTATTTCTCCTCCACCCCTCTTCCTCTTCTTTCTCTCCTTTCTCTCCTGCCTTTCTTCATTTCCTCAGTTTCAGTCACTAATGAACTCTGCTGTATTCTACCGCTGAAAGGCCACCTACCCACTGGAGGGAAGAAAACAGGTGTAGTGACAAGGCTGTGCAGGTGTGTGTGTGTGTGTGTGTGTGTGTGTGTGTGTGTGTCTGTGTGTGTGTGTGTGTGTGAGTGTGCACATGTGCGTGTATACCTTCCTCCCACCTCTCTGTCTCTCTCTTCCTCAGACTGTTTGTTCCATCTCTAGTTGTTCCGTGTTTGTATTTTCTGAATCTGTTTCTTGATATTTAAGAACAGTTTTACTACAACTGCTGTTACTGCGTCTGACACCTGCTACAAGTACAGACGCACACTTTTCCAGAGCTAGACTCATATATCAGTATTAGAGTAAGTGTCGGCTGATAAGTAACAAGATGTACAAGAATACAAAAAGTACAGAGATGTCTACAAATAAAGACAGACTGACCAGTTTATAGTTACATATCTTGGCCACCATTCTTTACTTGCCAAATGTAATGGCTCCTGATTAAATATTACAGGTTTAATATGTGAGCAGTTCATTTAGTAATTCCCTGTTTTCAAATTTCCATTTGAATTATACATAGCAGGGTAAAACTATCCCTTTTGCCACAAAAAACTATAAATAGTAAAAAGTTGTGAAGAATATATGTCTTTGATCTTTACTGTAGATTCTGAAATATTCTTGCCTTCGCCTTTCATTTGAGACAGGTATATTTAATTTAGTTAATTAATCCACTGTAATTGCTGTACTTTGCATTGTTTTCCCAATCACTGTAAAGCTACTTGCATCCAAACTCAACAATTCCTGCCCAGATATTTCACCTTAAAAGCCTTCCAGTGGCTCAAAGAGCATAATTTCGAAGTTTCCAATTGACTTTTAATGTACAACATCTCCAAGAAGTGTTGACTTTCATTGATGGTAAAGAGAGTGAAAATCATTTGTGAATGAAAACAGTGAGTGTAAAAAGAGAAAGTGTCCTTATTTGTTCTTCCTTTGTTGCTTCTAATTTGGCTGCTGCTACAATACTAATTCTACTATTACAACTTCAAATGTTACTTCTTTTACTTCTTTTAGCAAATTCATTGGTATGTAAAATTAGCAGGTTAAACCTTCCAGAATGTGTAAAATTGAAAATAAATGTTTGAGGATTAAAGGTTCAGTCTGTATAATTCTGGCTGATGTAGAAAATGACAGAGGGCCCTTTGTTATCATGTGTTAGTACCAATCAATTAATGCCAAATGTACTCTCATACACCGTATAACAGAGGAAACTAAAGATAGAAAAAAAAATAGAATCATCTCCTCACGGTTGTATCCCTCCACCAACCAGCCAAGTTACAGGAAATATGGTCACAGTCTCTCCTTCCTGAGTTATAGCGTTGAATAATGACCATAAGTGTTTTTGTCAGAACATTATGAAGTGAACACAGTGAAGTCGATCTTTCACCTTTTGCATATAAAATGTCATCACTTGATTTTATCCATATTTAAGTTAAACTGTGTCATAACTAGTGTATGAATTTGTGAGTTATGACCAAAAACATGTTTTGTGAGGTCACAGTGACCTTTGACAACCAAAATCTAGTCAGTTCATCTTTGAGTCCATGTGGACTTTTGTGCCAGATGTAATGAAATTCCGTCAAGGTGTTACTAAGATATTGTGTTCACAATGCCAAAAACTGTGTTTTGTGAGGTCACAACAACCTTGATCTTTGATCTTTGACCACCAAATTATCATCAGTTCATCCTTGAGTCCAAATTAATGTTTGTGCCAAATTTGAGTTCCCTCAAGGCAATACAGAGATATCGTGTTCATGAGAATGGGATGGACGGACCAACAACGAAGAAGTTTTTTTCGGAGAACCTGGAAACATAATGTCTCCATAAAAAATGAAAAAAAATATAAATTCCTTTGGCTGCTTTGTCTAAACTGTTAGTATCAGTCTCTGAGTCTACAATTTTTGTTTCATATCCAAATTCAAGTCAAGAAACACAGGAGTTGTGTATTCATCGCTGCTCACATGCCACGGCAGAGTTCCTCTGACTAGACTTAAACCAGTGGAGAAGCTGTTGGCTTGTCATGTGAAGTTTGGGACACACTCTCTCACACAGAGGAAGCTCCTTATGGACTGCGACATAGTTTCTGTGGAACAGTGGAACAGAAACTATAGAAAACTATAGAAAACCTTGAATGCGTCTGGTCTGCAGTGAATAGAACACAAGCTCAAAACCAACTGATAGAACTAATTAGTTGTAACAGGTGTCATGTTTCATGTTTCCATGGCAACGGCTAGGCAGCCACAGTTAATGGCAAAAAATCATAAGAAATGATGATGTACTTTAAACCAATTAGATTCACTGCTACTGCAAATGCGTTGAACAGCTGGATCCATCTCAGTATAATGGTGCTTTTTGAGAGACAATCTTAAACTGTGATCTCGGGCAAAGTAATGTACCTCTGGTTTAAAACTAAATCACACGCTCACAGTTTCTCCATCTGGACTTACATTGGCAGCTGAGTCCTCGGCAGGTTTCGTTCCACCCTCCTCTGGTAAGTCCGGTGCTGTAGGGACCGAGACGGGCAGCAGAGGGGAACGAGCCTTACCAGCCTGACCCAAAGAGGCTGTCTTCACCTGTGGCTTCGGGAGGCTTGCACCTGGGAAAGACAGGAATATAATTGGACCAAAAAACAACTTGATAATTTCACAGCCTTCTTTGTTTCTCATCGATCATTTTATAGAAGTTCTTTAACAGTAGAACTGCAGAGCAAGTGTAGAACAAACATGGACTGTAATCAAGCTACAAGCTCAGAGAAGACAGAATGGTGAGTATATGATTGATGTGATGGATGTAAAAGATGATTTTAGAGAATGAAGAGCATAAGGTAGAATGGCAAGATAGAACACAATACAGGATTTTAGAGACCGAACAGCAAATGTCAGCCAGACTTTCAAAGATTGATCAGTGAACATAATCAGAACATGTGATTTTTCTTTAGGCCAATATATTCATTTTGCTATAAAAACACTAGTTTCCAGACAGCTGCTGTTTAATATTGTTGTGCATGTGAGCACTGACAGGAACAGTTTGATCTGACAAGACAGAGCTGCTATTGGTTGATCTAAATGACAAGTTCACGTGCAACTAAGTGAACTATTGAACAGGAAACAGATCTGAGGTCTGATTGCAGGCTTCTCTATGACCATCCATCCATATTCATCCATCCATCCATCCATCCATCCATCCTCTTCACGCTATTATTTTAGTATTATTTATCTATTTTTTCATCAAGTCATTTAACAAATCACTTGTCTTTCCAAACATTTGTCAAGATGTCCATCATTCTTTTCATCCTTTCAGTTAACTAGTAAAAAAAAACACAAACAATGGACAGCCAAGTAAGCCAAGGGGACAAACCGACCAGGCACAAAAGAGAACATACATCCAAGCAACAGGAAAAAAATCAATAAACAAATAAATTCAATTCTTTTGTTTCCTCAAAACAGAAAGCATTCAGGAAGTCAAATTTAAGGGTGCTTCTTCTACAGAGCAAGAAGGAAAGTGAGAGAAAAACAGCATGGAAGAGGAGACAAAAGAGGGATTTTTTTCTGATTCCCTGAACAGCCTCATTTCTGAACACATCCTGAGGCATCTTCTGCCCACACTCCCTCCTCCTCTCCCTGCACTACATTCTTTAACTTCCTGATCAATAACATCCATTCTCCTCCCTGAGAAACAAAACACCTGGAACAGTTTTGATAGCAGTGGATTACACCAGAGAACAAGAAACTGTTGAATTCAAACTGCTTTTAACATCAACAGCCTTCACAGCGTGGAACAATGACTCCCAGACTGTAAAAAAAAACACGCCTCAAAACTATGTTCATCCTAGTTTTTATTCTTGGTGGTCTGGTCTGGTTTGAATTGTTGGGTCTGAGCTCTGCCTTATGAGCTGGACACCATAAATGTTGGATCTTCTGTTGTCTCTCATTTTAATGGCTATCACAAATGAAGAAAATATTAATATTAAATAATAATTTTAAAATGAATGAAAGTCCTTGGGGGCACCAGCCTAAACTAATAGGCAAAATAGCCAATATTGTTTCAGTCTCAAATTATTACTATTAATCTGGAAACCTTAATAACTATAACCAAATTACCATATCTACAGTAGGTTAAAGTTGAAGGACACTTTGACTTTGGTCTGTCTATGTCTTTACTTTACACACTCAAAATCTAGACATAACAGCCTCTCCTCAACAAAAAAACAGCTAGCATGAACACTGTCAGACTTTATATTTATAAAAGTGAAATTAAATTCCAGTTGAGTCTGAGAATCAGACGACAACAACAAAAATACACAATGATATGACTGAATTTATGTTTGAAAGTCCTGTCTCTAAAACAGTTTTAAGGTTCCTGGAATCACTCCTGCAGTTGAAAGGGACCAGCTGACTCGACAAATGGTTCAAAAATTGAATTACACAGGGAATAAACAGATTTAACTTCCAGTTCTTTCAGTCAGTTCACTGGAAAATCTGTATTTAGAAAGAAAAATAGGCTCCTAGACAGTTCAGATCAGGAGTCTTTCAAACCCAGTAAAAAAGGAATTCTAAAATTTTTTGTTAATTTTTTTTTTTAAATTCACAAACATGTTTGCTTTATTGTCTCCTGCTGAGAATAAATATTTCTTTCAAAATGTTGAATCATACTCTCTGCTTTCCTGTAGACAGCATTAAAAAAGAAAAATGAAGTCCACCTTAGGATCGCAGCTAAGAACAATGAAAACAAACTCCCACTTCTTCCATTACAACATCTCTCTACACAGATACAAGTCCTCATCTGCTGTAGTTATCCTGAATGCTGGAATAATTATGTGAATGTAATATGCCATGATTACTTATGAAGATGGTATAATTTCTTCTGGTGATACCTCAAGAGACAAGATATTGTTTAGTTCATGTATACATGTATACTATTCCTTATTTCCTTGGTTAAATTAAGTCACAGAGAGATTCTCACATAGCATACACTCACATAGCATGCTAATTATAGCATACTAAGATGGTTAAGTCTTCTAGAATGACCATGACAGTCATTTTGACCATTCTACAACTTACATGTGTAATAAATTTGTTAAATAAAAAAATACAGACCTATTGGTGCCTGACTTTTCCTTTATTCCTTTATTTAAAATTGTTTTCATATAAATTACACAAAAGGTAAAGAAAATATAGTCATTTCTACCAATTTTGGCCATAGACAGTCATATTGCCCGGTCGGAGTTTTGCGCTCTTAAATTGTTTATCTCAGTTGCTTAGCAACTATCAATTAAAAAAAAATCAGTCGTGGGTCTGGAGCGTGAACTATCGGCTATAGGAATTTCATAGCAACTACAAATTACTTTAAAATTGACTAATCACAAATATTAATCATCAGAAAGTGTGAAAGTGTGAAACAATTGTCTACATAAGATATCAGAGAATTTGGAAAAGAATGGCGGAAATGAAAAGAAAAGAAAGAATGAAGACTAAAATGACATATGCCATGGCCCTGGAGATGATTGATGAGTGATGAGTCTGATGCAGGGGGTCTGTCGGAGGTGGAAAGTGACAGCGACTTTTCCTGGGTGGATGAAAACACTTAATCCTTATCAGAGAGAGAGTGAATCAGATGTTAAAGAAAAAGATGTGGCTACTTTCATTGGAGACTGCGGATCCAGATGTGCCATTCATGATTAATGCACCAGGTGAGCTCCGCTGCCCTGTCTTGTGATGAGCCAACTAGAGTGCTCAACCTGGAGTCACCACAGCCGGAGGCAGCTATGGAAAAGGGTAACGGTGTGAACTGTCCTTTAGCCAACGTCCAGGGAGAAGGCAGAGCCAGAACATCCTGACCGAAGCTGCTGACCCATTGGCGCACGCAAAGCGCAATATTGAAAATGGCTGAACTGAAAGCCTTCATAGCCCAGTTATACATCCGTGGCACACAGGGTGCAAAAAATGGAGCTGGACAGCCTGTGGGCTGAAAAATGAGGCTTCCCATTTTTCAAGGAAATCATGGCCAGAGATCGCTTCAGGGAGATAATGAGATTCCTGCAGTTCAATAAGAAGGTGAGACGTCTTGTGCTTCTGCAGCGTGATAAGTTTGCCTGGGTGTCGGCCACTTGGAACAAGTTTGTTCAGAACAGCATAGCCTGCTACAAGCCTTGCGCCGAAATCACAGTGGATGAACAGTTGTCCCCCACCAAGGCCCGGTGCAAATTCATTCAGTACATGAGGAACAAACCTGCCAAATTTGGCATCAAATTTAGGCTGGCTGCGGATGTCAAAACAAAAATATATGCTGAATGGGGCTCCATATCTGGGCAAGGTGTAGACGTGGAGCAGAGGTCAGAGGTCTTTTGCGAAGAGCAAACGAGCAGTCAGGCAGCTGGCACAAGGTCCAAGTCAGCAGCCAAACAAAACCCTGCAGCAGACACCAACAAGGAGGCAGTGCTAGGTGCTTCGAAGCAGAAACCAAAATAAAATACAAGGCACCTGGTGCAAATGCCTCAAACCCATGTGCGGAAATTGTGGGAGAAAACAGGTTAATTGTTTTGACTTGCTGTACAGTTTAAGTAGTCAGGCTACAGATATAATAAGTTAAAATTGATATGTTATTAGATTATTGTTTTGTTGTTCATAAACTTAATTCTTGGTTCTTTTTAGTTTTAGATTAGTTCGTTTTTGGTGTTTAATCAATTTCTGTTACAAATGTGTTATAAATGTTAAAATGTTTCAGTAGGCTGCTTTGATTTGTTGTTTTTGTTCTGGGTTATGTTAAAGGAAGTTTTCAATCAAATATAATGTGTAAATAGGCTTATGTTGGCCTACAAGGTACAGCAAACATCTCATCTCACTTTGCTGCAGAACAGAGAGGTTCAGAAGATCCTATTGTTCCACTGTCATCAGGCTATACATACACACGTCAGCCAAGAGATTCTGGAGGAATTGGACTAAAATGTAATGTATTATTGTTTGAGTTTATTATAAGCTATTATTATTATTATTATTACAATTATTATTGATTATTATTATTATTATCAACAAAGTGAAGCTAATGGACACAATGAATTGTCCGCACTAAGGGGGATCATAAAAGTATCTATCTATCTCTGACTGCTACTGGAGCCACCTGCAAACCTGTCTCCCATTTTCAATCACCTGAGCATCCCTGCCTACTTACACACCTGTTCCCCATTTCCCTGATCTGCTCCCTGGTATCTATGCCAACTCTTTATCCCAGTCAGTTGACAGATTGTCTGCTTACTGTATGTCTCCATGTGTTTCACTATGTGCCTACTACCTGGGTGTAGCTACCTGTTGTCCTGCCTGCCTACTACCTACCTACCTACCTATCCTTCTGTCTGTCTGTAAGCCTGGTCCTCTTCATTTCTTCTATTAAGAAGAAATTTCTTATTAAGAAGAAATGAAGCGGTGCAGTTCTTTCACTGCACCGCCCTGTGTGTCTCTCTGGGATCCTCACGGTCCTTGCTGCCTGTGCTGCTGCCGCCAGCTGTGACAATGTATGACTTCTCAATACGCTGCTGTCAGACCAAATCCAAACTGAACTGAGCTTCAGAAAAAAAAAAAAAAAACGTTTTGCGGAAAACACAATAAGTCACAGCAGTACAAAGCTGGAGCAAAGGTTACACATCCACAGTGGAGAAAGCCATAACAGAGAATTTCATGGTGCCTTGCTCACCCTCAGGGGTTTTTGCCAGAGAGAGAGGTGTGTAGAGGGGTGGGGGGGTGGATCTCTGTATGTGTGTGTCTGTGGGGGGATGGGGTATACTGGCGGCTCCACTGCTCAGAAAGGTAGATATATTTACCAGACAAGCTGGAGTGGAGGTGTGAAACGCCAACTTGAGGTCACATCAGTGTCTTTCTGTTTCTGGGTCAAAGGCAAAGATGGAGAGATTCACAGCGATAGGAGGTGAGGATGGAGAGGGCGGGGCTATTGATCTTTAGGGCAGTTTGAGGTAAATGCAGTTAAAGACGAAAAGAGTCTTTGAGGAAATGTGTCTCTAGAGTGAAACAGTCGGGCTCTCATCCGCTTCCCACAGCAGCCTGTTGTTTCTTTGTCAGTCTGATTTATCTCCTTTCTACTTTGTGGCTGTCTGTCTGATGTCTGCCTGTCTGAGCACCTGTCTAACTGACCAATGAAAGAGTGAAAGAGACTGGCCCAGGAGGTAAGGATGTTCTCAGGTGAAAAGTTTCTTCCAAATAAACCTTTGTTAACATGCAAAATTATGTTTATTCCATGGCTTGAAGCATCTTCCTATTATTGGAAAACGTTTGGAGGCCTGTTTAAAACAAACAAAAAAAAATTAATGAAGTTGGTTATGATAAAAATAAGTCAGTAAATACTGGAGAAATTAAATATAAGCCTGTCTGTGTCATGATCCTGATTTAGTACCTGATAATCTTGTTGTAGCATCTCATAATTTAGATTTACTATGTCATTGATGTGATCTGCTTCATCTTCAGAATTTTCATATTTAATTTTGACATTGTTGATTTAAAAGGTCAACATTTTTGCCTTACTGATTTTGACCTACTA
>NW_019174336.1:54365-166552 GCF_002260705.1 Seriola dumerili
ACTTTACACACTCAAAATCTAGACATAACAGCCTCTCCTCAACAAAAAAACAGCTAGCATGAACACTGTCAGACTTTATATTTATAAAAGTGAAATTAAATTCCAGTTGAGTCTGAGAATCAGACGACAACAACAAAAATACACAATGATATGACTGAATTTATGTTTGAAAGTCCTGTCTCTAAAACAGTTTTAAGGTTCCTGGAATCACTCCTGCAGTTGAAAGGGACCAGCTGACTCGACAAATGGTTCAAAAATTGAATTACACAGGGAATAAACAGATTTAACTTCCAGTTCTTTCAGTCAGTTCACTGGAAAATCTGTATTTAGAAAGAAAAATAGGCTCCTAGACAGTTCAGATCAGGAGTCTTTCAAACCCAGTAAAAAAGGAATTCTAAAATTTTTTGTTAATTTTTTTTTTTAAATTCACAAACATGTTTGCTTTATTGTCTCCTGCTGAGAATAAATATTTCTTTCAAAATGTTGAATCATACTCTCTGCTTTCCTGTAGACAGCATTAAAAAAGAAAAATGAAGTCCACCTTAGGATCGCAGCTAAGAACAATGAAAACAAACTCCCACTTCTTCCATTACAACATCTCTCTACACAGATACAAGTCCTCATCTGCTGTAGTTATCCTGAATGCTGGAATAATTATGTGAATGTAATATGCCATGATTACTTATGAAGATGGTATAATTTCTTCTGGTGATACCTCAAGAGACAAGATATTGTTTAGTTCATGTATACATGTATACTATTCCTTATTTCCTTGGTTAAATTAAGTCACAGAGAGATTCTCACATAGCATACACTCACATAGCATGCTAATTATAGCATACTAAGATGGTTAAGTCTTCTAGAATGACCATGACAGTCATTTTGACCATTCTACAACTTACATGTGTAATAAATTTGTTAAATAAAAAAATACAGACCTATTGGTGCCTGACTTTTCCTTTATTCCTTTATTTAAAATTGTTTTCATATAAATTACACAAAAGGTAAAGAAAATATAGTCATTTCTACCAATTTTGGCCATAGACAGTCATATTGCCCGGTCGGAGTTTTGCGCTCTTAAATTGTTTATCTCAGTTGCTTAGCAACTATCAATTAAAAAAAAATCAGTCGTGGGTCTGGAGCGTGAACTATCGAGCGTGATAAGTTTGCCTGGGTGTCGGCCACTTGGAACAAGTTTGTTCAGAACAGCATAGCCTGCTACAAGCCTTGCGCCGAAATCACAGTGGATGAACAGTTGTCCCCCACCAAGGCCCGGTGCAAATTCATTCAGTACATGAGGAACAAACCTGCCAAATTTGGCATCAAATTTAGGCTGGCTGCGGATGTCAAAACAAAAATATATGCTGAATGGGGCTCCATATCTGGGCAAGGTGTAGACGTGGAGCAGAGGTCAGAGGTCTTTTGCGAAGAGCAAACGAGCAGTCAGGCAGCTGGCACAAGGTCCAAGTCAGCAGCCAAACAAAACCCTGCAGCAGACACCAACAAGGAGGCAGTGCTAGGTGCTTCGAAGCAGAAACCAAAATAAAATACAAGGCACCTGGTGCAAATGCCTCAAACCCATGTGCGGAAATTGTGGGAGAAAACAGGTTAATTGTTTTGACTTGCTGTACAGTTTAAGTAGTCAGGCTACAGATATAATAAGTTAAAATTGATATGTTATTAGATTATTGTTTTGTTGTTCATAAACTTAATTCTTGGTTCTTTTTAGTTTTAGATTAGTTCGTTTTTGGTGTTTAATCAATTTCTGTTACAAATGTGTTATAAATGTTAAAATGTTTCAGTAGGCTGCTTTGATTTGTTGTTTTTGTTCTGGGTTATGTTAAAGGAAGTTTTCAATCAAATATAATGTGTAAATAGGCTTATGTTGGCCTACAAGGTACAGCAAACATCTCATCTCACTTTGCTGCAGAACAGAGAGGTTCAGAAGATCCTTTGTTCCCACTGTCATCAGGCTATACAACACCTCAGCCAAGAATTCTGAGGAATTGGACTAATGTAATTATTATTGTTGAGTTATTATAACTATTATTATTATTATTATTATTATTATTATTATTATTATTATTATCAACAATGAGCTAATGGACACATGAATTTCCCCTAGGGGATACATAAAGTATCTATCTATCTCTGACTGCTACTGGAGCCACCTGCAAACCTGTCTCCCATTTTCAATCACCTGAGCATCCCTGCCTACTTACACACCTGTTCCCCATTTCCCTGATCTGCTCCCTGGTATCTATGCCAACTCTTTATCCCAGTCAGTTGACAGATTGTCTGCTTACTGTATGTCTCCATGTGTTTCACTATGTGCCTACTACCTGGGTGTAGCTACCTGTTGTCCTGCCTGCCTACTACCTACCTACCTACCTATCCTTCTGTCTGTCTGTAAGCCTGGTCCTCTTCATTTCTTCTATTAAGAAGAAATTTCTTATTAAGAAGAAATGAAGCGGTGCAGTTCTTTCACTGCACCGCCCTGTGTGTCTCTCTGGGATCCTCACGGTCCTTGCTGCCTGTGCTGCTGCCGCCAGCTGTGACAATGTATGACTTCTCAATACGCTGCTGTCAGACCAAATCCAAACTGAACTGAGCTTCAAAAAAAAAAAAAAAAAACGTTTTGCGGAAAACACAATAAGTCACAGCAGTACAAAGCTGGAGCAAAGGTTACACATCCACAGTGGAGAAAGCCATAACAGAGAATTTCATGGTGCCTTGCTCACCCTCAGGGGTTTTTGCCAGAGAGAGAGGTGTGTAGAGGGGTGGGGGGGTGGATCTCTGTATGTGTGTGTCTGTGGGGGGATGGGGTATACTGGCGGCTCCACTGCTCAGAAAGGTAGATATATTTACCAGACAAGCTGGAGTGGAGGTGTGAAACGCCAACTTGAGGTCACATCAGTGTCTTTCTGTTTCTGGGTCAAAGGCAAAGATGGAGAGATTCACAGCGATAGGAGGTGAGGATGGAGAGGGCGGGGCTATTGATCTTTAGGGCAGTTTGAGGTAAATGCAGTTAAAGACGAAAAGAGTCTTTGAGGAAATGTGTCTCTAGAGTGAAACAGTCGGGCTCTCATCCGCTTCCCACAGCAGCCTGTTGTTTCTTTGTCAGTCTGATTTATCTCCTTTCTACTTTGTGGCTGTCTGTCTGATGTCTGCCTGTCTGAGCACCTGTCTAACTGACCAATGAAAGAGTGAAAGAGACTGGCCCAGGAGGTAAGGATGTTCTCAGGTGAAAAGTTTCTTCCAAATAAACCTTTGTTAACATGCAAAATTATGTTTATTCCATGGCTTGAAGCATCTTCCTATTATTGGAAAACGTTTGGAGGCCTGTTTAAAACAAACAAAAAAAAATTAATGAAGTTGGTTATGATAAAAATAAGTCAGTAAATACTGGAGAAATTAAATATAAGCCTGTCTGTGTCATGATCCTGATTTAGTACCTGATAATCTTGTTGTAGCATCTCATAATTTAGATTTACTATGTCATTGATGTGATCTGCTTCATCTTCAGAATTTTCATATTTAATTTTGACATTGTTGATTTAAAAGGTCAACATTTTTGCCTTACTGATTTTGACCTACTACTGACTTATTCTGAGTTGTAATATTTTCATTGGGATTTACTTTCCCTTAATTCTGTCTTTCTATATTAGTTTGACTTAATATCTCATAATCCTGATTCAGTAACTCATAACAATCAAACTTTTCATGGATAATTTTGACTTTAAAAAGTTACTTAACTCCAAGTTTGTATTTCATTATTCTGAATTAGTATCACATAATTTTATCACATCATCATCTTGGAATTAATATATAAAATTTTGACTTGATGATCTCATAATTTTGACTTGATATCTCTAAATCTTGAATCCTTCTGATTTACTAATTTATAATTTATCTTTAGTATGTCATAATGTAGATCTACTATCTCATAATGATGTGTTCAGATGCTGTCAGAAGGCGGCTCCATCAGCCTGTACAACACTTTCCATCTAGTTTAATCTCATCACACAGTGAAACAGAATTGATTGTATCTTAAAGTAGGGGAAGTGGTCAGCAGTATGATATGATTAAAATGGCAAATTATACCAAAAAGTATCATAACATTTATTGTTTATTGCCTCAGTTTTAGTTCCTTATTTAGCATCCCCTAATATTTACACTTGCTATGTTGAGTAAGTGAAATGTTGACTCATTTTTTTTAATCTTTTCTTGGGAGAGTTGTGCCTCCACAAAACTGGGAACAGAACTACTGGAAACTTTGTGGTAGAGTAGAGAGCATGTAAACCTTTGATGTACTCAGGCCTCAGTGCACATTCTGACCACCTCACTATGTCTAATCAAACTGCAGATGGATTATCAACTCTACCCGTTTTCCTCCTCCTCCACAGCTCTATCTTTACTTCATGCCTGAAGACTCATAGTGTTTCGAAAACTCTTTTTCTGTAATCTCCAGTTTCACTTAACATGAACAAGTGACATGAAGATTAGATGACCTGGAGTTTCACCTGGATTGACCTGCTGCTCTGCTCACCATCAGTTATCTGACAATGTTACATGTTACGGGCTTTTGTATAGTGTGGGTAATGAATACTGCAGCCTCTAGAAAAGATAAAAAAGGCCAGTGTATGATCTGAGGCTATAAAAATACCAAACATTTCAACCTTTCTCTGTCTGTCCTACAAAGTTGTTCAAATGCTACAGATAACCATTTTAACCTATCTTAAAGCTTTTCATTGGTAATAAGGTGTGTCCTCCGAGGCGAGATGAAGGTGTAGGCTTAAAAACATCCATGACAACTGGCACTCTTTCTGCCTCCAGTTGTGGCTGAAATGTCTTTTCTCAGTATCAGACATTGAGTCGGACAATCCCATTACAGCTTCCAGCATTAAACTGCACATTAACTGCCCACTATCATACTTTACGCTGCAGATGGGCTTTGGAGGCTCGATTTAAAAAGAGAAGACAGTAGTTGGAATAGTAGTTGTTGATAATATTTATTTCTAATTCAAACTCATCTGCTGACACAGCAGTGACATGTTTTCTTTTACTTCAGATTCTTTCATTCACTGGCAATGCCAATGATCATGATGCAATAATTATTACTATTAAAGCTGAGATATTACAAAACTACTTCACAACATGTTTGATTTAAACCAGTTAATTCTATCACAACTATGTTGGACTCATATGAGAATGATTTAAAAAGATTGAAGCAGCAGAGGATGAGCTCAGGTTTTTATTAAGAGTTATTTTTTCATATATCGGACAGTTCCCTCCAGAGCAACATAAAACATTATGCAACTGTTGTGGACTGCGCTTTTAACAGAAATGTCCTTGAGGCCAGCATGAACATGAAGGTTGGATGAAAAAGTTTTGGACAATTTACTGGAAATAACTTTGCATTCAAAGTTATTTCCAGTAAATTGTCCAAAACTTAGCATCTTCTCTGTGTCTTTATGCATCCATTCATGTTTTCACCTGCCCACTGGACACTCTCCATAAATACAACAGCTGTGTCATCACTCTCACTCTCACTCTTCTGGGTAGTTCAGTGTGTCACCAGCAGCTTCAATGAACCCATCACCAAGGGCAAAGCTGAAGTTGAACTGTCAGGAAGAACATAATGTGCACCCGCAAACTGGCTGTGCTTTAGCTGGAAAAGGCCAATCAGCTAATGTTAGCATACAAGCTATAGCTAGGCTGACCAGGATCCTGCTTCAGGCGCCAGTTGCTCTGGCTGCTCTGCCCTCTTTGATTGGGGAAGGAGGGACTTGCCCTAAACAAGATAGAACTGCTAATGATGGAAAGAAGAGCACTGAAATCTTGCTTTTATCATCTTATACATTTTATCTTCAAAGACACAGATACCGTTACATACACACCTTAACTACTGTGACAGCCTCTTCACCTGCTCCGCACTGAGCTGAACTCAGTCACCAGGCTTTTAACAAGATCCACATCACACCTGTTTTAGCCTCCTTGCACTGGCTCACAGTGTATTATAGAATTTATTTTAGGATCTTACTGTTGACTTTTCAGGCTCTTCATGGCCTCTCTCCGTGTTACAGTATATATCTGACCTCTTAGTCACATTCAAACTGCTAGATCCTCAGGCAGAGGTCTTTGTTCTTTTTCCAAGGTACAGCTGAAAACTAGAGGTGACAGAGCATTCTCAGTCAAAGGCCTGAAGCCTGAGGAAACCGGGTCAACACAATCAGTGAGCTCTAACAAACTAAAACAAACTCTTACTAGAGGACCTGATTTTACCTGATTTCATTGACTGCCCTTTTGCTGGCAACACTGTAATTAGTTTTTATTTTATTTATTTACTCTCTATCGTTGCAGTGTACAAATTCTACATTCACTCATAACACTTTAAGGTTAAGGTTCAAGAGGTTTTATGAAATGTTTTTTAAAATTATGTTTTGCTTTGACTTGATTAAAAACAGGCAAAAACATTCATCATGTTTTATTTCCCAGTCGTCAGTATTTTAGAAACATGAATGAAATACACTGACAGTAAAAGTCTTTCACTTATGGGCAATAAAAATGTTTCCACATTATTTTGACAAAAAACATAATCCAGAAACTTCAAGAATAGAACCAGGACATTACAGTTTCTGTGGAACTAACATCAGGTACATCAGAGGAAGAACTGACTCTGTCAACTAAACCACTTTCATGTGCAGCCTTCTCTCCATCTTACAAACCTTTGTATCAACCTTCCCTCTGCCCAGGTCTCTCTCACTCTCTCCAGCCCTCACTCTCTCACCACAACAATCCAATTAAAGCATGAGAACATCTCATTCCTCTCACAGGGGGAGTCATTCAGGCCCGAATAAACACACAAACAAGACAAACAATGAACATCAAACGCCATTGCTCACAAGTCTGTTTTTTCCCTCCTTTACAGAGAGATGGAGGGGGGTGGGGCTGATAGAGGTAGTGCTGCTCAGCTCTGAGGGCCTGTGTTGGAGAGGAGCAGTGTAGGGGAGGTGGGGGGGGTCACAGGGTGAGCGGGGGGTCTCTGGGAGCTGAGCTGATTGTTGCCGCAGGCTCACTATTTCTGAGCGAAAGGTTTCCAGGAGCTGAAAATCAATGTTAATCTGAGGCCACCTGGGCGTATAAACAGAACCATAATGGAACTATATACACCCACCCACACAAACACACTGAGGTGATACACACCTAAAGAAAGCATTACACACAACAAATACACTTACACACACACACACACACACACACACACACACACACACACAGTCCAGAGATCATATGTATTGTAGGCGAGTGTTTTGTTTTGTGTTGATGCTGCTGCATGTGATCAGAGGGGGGAGGCCAGGATGAGTGAGACACAGAGGGAGAGGAGAAAGAGAAAGACAGGTCTGAAAAAGACTGACAGTAAGAGGGGAATATAAAGGGAAAAGAAAGAAAATCGCAGAGGGGATGAGGGAATATGTTGTCCATGAGGAAGGACATGGAGTAGAATAGATACGACATCACCGGTGTTACAGATGACACTGGACATTTCATAAGAAAAATATTTGTAGATGAGAAGTGTTTCCTCCAGATGTTGCCCCTTCATTAGAGTTCGCAGATTGCCTCATTCATGTCATCAGGTTCCCTTTTGGCTCTGGGTTTGAATCTGAAATTTCCAAATAGGTGCTTTTGCTTTTGGCTTTGACACCAAATCCTCCACTGTTGTCTTGTCACTGTCACTCTGTGTTACTCAGTGACTCTGCTGCTGCACGGAGCAAACACTGTCAATTTATAATTGTAGTGTCCGACTAAGTATTGAAAACTAGTATTTTACAAACTGGAGTTTTTTTATCTGATGAACGTGGGCATTGCTGCTGAATTGCTAAAATGAACCAAATGGGGTTTCTGTCTATAAAAAAAAGAAAAAAGACAGTGGGGACAGTGGGCAAGTTATGTAAGCGGTGAGTACCTGAACACTGTGAATACCGTGAACACCAGTAACACTGACTATCATCATACTAGCAGTGAAGCTGTTCTGGAGGCTGATTGTGGAACATCTCCTTACTAACACACAAACACTAATGGTGTTTTATATGGAAGTACATAGATGGCAAAAGAATGAGTGAGCAGAGAACAACCGATCTGAGCACTGTTCAGTCTGCAACAGTGTGCTTGTTCCTGTGTCTGTTCTCTTTTCTCTCACTTGTTTTGGTGGGTTCTTGAGATCTTCACTGATGGCTCAGTAGAAGTAGAAGTATTCTGTTCAAGGGATTTATTCTACAGCCATGTGCTGTCTAATAATGACCAAATCACCAAGCTTCAATATGTAGCTACTGCAAACATACCAGCATCACAAACATACCAGCATCGTTACAATGATAATCTTCCTTCTTATTTTTTCATTTTTTTAATGGATGTAGCTCATCAGTTGTGTAGATGATATCAGGCTCAGTTATTTGATCATAACTAAAGTTTGACATTTTGACTTGATGGTAGTGCTAAAGAAAATGTCAGGGACTCACTATGTCATCAGTTTTCATTGTCTAAACACCATGGAGTGTACCAAGGCAATCCAGAACTGTGAGCAAGGCTAAAAAAAGACAAGAGATAACTGAGGAGGGTGAGGAGAGAGGGGTGTTTTGTCAAATGTAATGCTCCTCGAAAAAGAGAAAAGGGGGAGAAAGAGAGAGAGAGAAGGGCAGTCGTATGAAAAGACAGACAGGTAACATAAAGAGAGAGAGAGAGAACAGGGAGAGTTCAGTCCAACCCTCTGGCTAATGTCAAGCCCTGTCACAGTATATGCTTCTACAAACAACACACACACACACAAACACACACTGTGTAGCAGCCTGAGGCTAATGCATTTAGCTTCCTTGAATAAAATATTAAACAAAGTGCAGTTGCTAAGTGGAGACAATCCAGCTTAAACAAAGAGTCACTGGAAGTAAACCAAACAATCAATGACAGACTGGAGCTTCAGAGACTGAAACCAAACACGGAATCTTTTTGTCATCATGTGAGGCAAATCTCGCTCATTCTCGTCTTCTCACTTCACCTAAAGGCGTTACACCAGACTGTTAGTGTTTAATGGGATGAAGAAATGAAAAAATAATAATCTCCAGTTGAGGGCAAGGAACTCTTTCTACTGGGCAAAAGGCTTCACTAAAGTTTATGTAATAAAGGTAACAATAAAAGTACATCACTACTGATGTAATACTTCATACTCTGTCAGTTCTGTTGAAACATCTAATCATCTAAACATCAGTGTCTCATGTCTTAACATAACTGTGTCTCAACAAATACATATTTATTAGGACAGTACACTACACATCAGTCCTATGGAGGAATTATTTAACACTTTAGTTAAGGACAAACATGGTCAGCACTTTTCTAAAACAAAGCACATTGAAAACAGGATAAATGAGGTCAAGAGTTTTCCTTTTCACTTAAATACAGCTCTCTGGCAGCACAATCTACCGTACACTAGACAAACTGATGCTAAACACACAGGCTCTAAATTTCATTTACATAATGTTATGTTGCGTTATGTTGTGTCGAGTTTTGTTGTGTTGTATTATGTCGTGTTACAATTTTGGGAAAAAGGGTTTTCCTGACACATCCACTGCCCCATCATATCATGTTACATCCTGTCATGTAACATCACATCACAACATCACATCACATCATGTCACATTCTGTCACATTCTGTCACATTCTGTCACATTATGTCAAATCACCTCACACAACATCATGTTACATCACGTAACGTTTCTTTGTCATATGGTCGTGTTTTGACACAATACAACACATGATGTCACGACACGTAAATTCATGTCACACTTGTGAGGCTGTAAAATGTGCTGCACAACTGGAAGAAAAACTCTTCATGTTCAGGGCAGAATGTTTTGATATTGACTGCATCCCTCTTTCTTGTTGTTGCATGGTATAAAACAAACTATATAAAGAAACACCATGACATCATTGTGGAGTTCACTTACAGATTTAAAAAAAGACTAACAAACAGCTGTACTCACTGGACTGCGGCATCATGGAGGTGTAAACCTTGGGGTCGATAGTCCCCATGGGCGGTGGCAGCAGTGGGTTGGTGAAACTTCGTAGTGGGTGGCTGGGCCGTACGCAGGCTGTTGGGATGGTCCGACCCCCCCCTGCCTGGGCCTCCTCAGTGACGGCTGCAGCAGCCGCAGGAGCACCTGGGACCGGGCCAACCCCAGGAACATGCTCCACGGGCTGAGCAGAGGAGCCAGGAAGGAGGGGAGGGGCCTGCTGTGGTGGAGGCTGCTGCTGGAGGAGAGGATTGGTGGAGGTGTCTGTGGGCATCACTGAGGAGAAGAAAGGAGGAGATGAAGGAAGTTAGGACAGAGGGAAGGATGTGAAAAGAATTGGTGGGAGGATGAAAAGAGACGGGAGATATCAGGGAAGGATTAAAGAATGGGGACAAGGAGAAAGAAGGGGAAAAGACAAACATCCAATTAATCAGAGTCATTTGTAAAGAGTGAACATTCATTTGTAGAAAAGACAGAAAAACATAGTGTACAGTGAAGAAAACAAACTTCAAACGTGTGAATATTCTGAGAGAAAAACCTGAAGAGCTTCAGCCTTATTTCACAGACAGTTTCTGCTTTGATGTCGGCAGCAACACACAGAGAAAATGTGCTACAATTGTCTAAATGACCGCTGCAGCATGAGGGCAGCAGGATTGAAAATGGTTTTCTGTCAAGAATGTTAATGTAAATATTGCTGCATAGAACTTCAGCTGCGTGCCTGATTATCTGTGCTCCTTCAAAATGTGTTTAAACCCCATTATAGACAGACGGATGCATGTATGGGTCATGTTTGTCCACTGTCTTTGCTTTGAGCTGTGTTTTCCTGCCATGAAATCCAAAATAGTCATATTTTGCCATTTGCACAGTTAAGCTTTCATGAATCTTTCATTTAATAATAAATTTTAAAACACTCAGGTGTAAAGAAACCCAGAACTCCGATTTGCAGCTTTGTTCTTTTTCTTTGTTGAGTGTGGTCATTTCTGTTTAGGCTATATTTCTTCACACTCTGAGATTTCACCTTTGCAGAGACACGTGTAAGAGAAAGAGGAAGACGAATAACAGAAGAGGAGGAGGAGCTTCCTGCTGAAGAAAAGATAAGAGAAATATCCTGACTGTGTGCAGAAACATCCCTCTGATGTGACATGAGAGATGAAACTCCCTGTGTAGCTACAGCCAGTCTGATCAGAGAGAACATGGGTGAGTCAGGACAGCCACTCATTTCATGTAGAGTTGATGTGTGTTCATTAACCAGCTGAGACAAGAGGAAGAAAAGAGTAAAGCTGGGAGAAGAAATGTGGGAGATACTTGAAGATGAAGGGAACACGGGGGTGGAAAGCAGATGATGGGAGGGGAAAAAGAAAAGGGAGAGGGATTTGCAACAAGCCCTCCAACCAGGTAGATTGTTTGTCCCTATGGCAACGAAGGTCCTTTATGCTGCCAGTGTGTTTATTATTGTAACCATGACGACAAGGTCTAGTACATCATAGAGGTACTATTTCAGGAGACACTCCTACAGGTCGCATCAGATGTTAGAGACAAATAACTTCTCTGGACAATATCAAGCTGAATGAATGGAGTGAAACAAAATAGGCTAACGGGCTAACGTGTGACAACATCCTCCACTCACAGCCACCCAGAAAGGAAACGGAAACTTTCTCCAGAGAGGATCACTGAGAAGGAAGTCACAAGATCAGAACTAACATGAAACATTTCACCAATTACCCTTATGGTGAGCATGCACACCTTCATGACTCTAATCCTCTACTTCCTCTTTATCACACTGCTGCTACTGTGATCCAGAGATCAGACAGTCTGGATCATTTTATGATAGTTTCAAGACAATGAAGGGGATCCAACTCAAGAAGAAGAACCAGAAAAAATAAACAAATAAAAGAAGCAGAAAGTACAATAAATATAGAGGAGATGACAGAGGAAGGGAAGATGTGTCCTCTTTTCTCATAAGCTCTGGTATCGCTACCATTTACTGCCCACCCATCTCCTCTCCATCACAAACCCAATCTCCACCACTTTTGACAGAAGGCTGCAATAACACAATGAAATAACACCTCTGTTGTTTGTTCTCTTACTCTACTTACACACAAAAACACAACAGTTAATGCACTTTAATGTACACGTGGGGGGACAACACATCCACTGGTTAGAGCTGTAGAAGCAGAATGGTGAATTGATTTATTAAATTAGGTTTTTATTTGTTCTGTCAGCAGAAGAACACAAGCTGCTGACAACAGGCTGGAGAAATATCCAGCTCAGTTTTCACATCAGAACTTTCCACTTAAAATTTCCTCAGACTCCTGGATAATTTAACCATACTACAGCAACTCAACTTTTAACTCAGCTTTGTGTTCAAGCACCACACGCTGATTTTCCAGATTTGGCTTTCACACTCTTGATTACCCTGTTAAATATCTCTTTAATGGTACGGTGTTGAGTTTTTCACCAGTAGTGGTTCTAGAGTTCAATATTGTGGTGGTAAAATTGTGATTCAAGTAATATAAAGTCTAAAATAAAATATAAAATAGTATAAAATATAGAGTATGTGCATTAAATCTGATGATGAGATGTGAATCAGCTGTTGCTATGGCGAAGACTTCATCTAGAGATATATAATCATAGTAAACAGTAAATGGACTGCATTTACACAGTATATTCATCCAAAGCACTTCACAGTTCATACACATGCACGCACGCACGCATGCACGCACAGACACACACACACACACACACACACACACACACACAAACAGACACACACACACAGACACACACACACAGGAGACAGAGGCACTGGCCTTGTGATTACCCACTCTACCTGCTGAGCCACATCCGTAATGTATTCACATTGCTTTGAATCATCCAAAATCAGAATGAATTGATTAAAATATTGTTTTTTATCCAACTATTAACTAACTTCACCCCGTCATTAGCCACATGGTGACAGAGCCTGAAGCTGTCTGCTGGGTGTCACTGAACTGGACTGGACACAGTCTTGCACCTTCACTTTGCAGTCAGTGAAGCTCACTGTTGTATCTCATTGATTGTAAAGTTTATGTTATCTCCCTCATTAATAGCCTCTGTATCTCTCTCTCATTACATCTGCCTCACATCTCACTGCACCCCTCCGTCAACAATCATGTGTTATGCCAGCAGTAATCGGTCCTCCCAGTGTGTTGGCTAACTCAATGACTCTGAAGCTGCTCCTTGTCTCGCTACAGTTGTTAAATCATTGATACAAGCCGACCAGGAATTAGCCAATTACTGAATTACTGCTCACCACCCCGTTGTTTAGCACTTAGCTCTGCTGCAAAATGGCTTAAATACAACAGGGCGGGGGGGCACTGGATAGAGAGTTGAGAAGATTAAGATGCTGCAGTGTGAGCCCTGTCATATTTATTAAAGGTTAAAGTTGTATTATGATGTCATAACAATAGCTTGTTAATAATACCATTAATCATAGTAATAATAGTCTATTAGTAGCAATAGTTACTAGGTGCATTCCCATTATTTTTAGTGGTAGTTAGATTTAGTGTTATTGGTGATGTCATGTTATAGTATAAGAGAAAAGCCTTTTAGGATGAGAACTACCACACATGTCTGGCTGATGTAACTGTCTTTGGTAAACTCCCCCAAATAAAGACCAGGACAGAGACTTTGACATTACTTGCTCTCCAGGAATGGTTTCTAAGACCACAATAACCTGTAACCTCACCAACTAATGAAGTGAGTTACTGATGTGTTCCTCAGCCTTAGAGGTAGTACTGTAGGTAGAAGGTGGTAAACCAGTTAGCTCAACACTCCAACAACCACCTCAGGTTGGAGTGTAGACAGTCTTGACTAGAGAGTATTTAAAGCTGTTGTTTTTCTCTGTGGGTTTGGGGACTCCCTTTTAATTAATGGGCTAATTTGTTTGTGTAATATGGTTTTGGAACTGCTGGTTCACATCCTGATCTTCAGGGTTCCTTATACATACCTAACACTTCCACAGAAAACAATGGGCATGGGGGTTTTAACACATCTTACCACACACCACACTGTAGTCTGACGTTTTTTTAGACTGTATGTGAAATGTGGATCAGAGGTGAGAGGTGTGTGAATCCTCTCACAAACATTTCTGTGGACTTCTGCAGAGTTTTGCTGAAAGTTCCTAGTTCAGCTTCTACCACATTTTCAGCTGCCTGCTGGCCCAGAACTGCAGACTCTCGTCTGTTAATAACGCAAGACCAAGATCCACAGATGTACATACTTGTCTGTTTAATGCTCATTGTTTTCAGCTGCATTATTAATATGGGCAGTGTTTCATTTTGGCTGGGTGATATGTTATACCAATAAATAACAATAACAATATTTTTTTGGCTACATTGCGATGCACAATATATGTCTCAGTGTTTTGAAATCTCAGAAGCACTTCATAAATATGGAATTTAACTCTTTGATGCAGAACTATACAGAACTATTAATAGCAGCAGTGTTGCAGTACCTGGTGTGTATCCTCTGTCCACGGTCAGGCTGGGGAAAGGCATCGGCCTCAGGCTGAACTTGTTGTGTGTGAAGCTGCAGGAAGGTGAAGGCAGAATACCAGGATACTGAGAGGAGTCCAGTGCTGGCACCGGGATGGCACTGACCACCGCTGAAACACAGACAGAACAGTCAGTCACCCACGGCACAGTGGCACAGCAGAAAGAGATGTCACAAAATAATCAGTGAACCAGTAACAGAGACAAAAAGAGTCTGTATCCTCTATGGAATTTTATTAGGGATGCGTCGATTGATCGGCCACCGATCATTATCAGCCAGTTTTCTTAAAAAATATGTGATTGGTAGATCAGAATTAATGCTTCTAGTCACTAATCACTGTAAACCGATCACATGTGGTTAATAATGTGGTGTCTGCAGCTGAGAAAAGCTCTGTTTGCTGTGTAGTTTAAGCCTGCCTCAATGTGCCAGTGCCCGACAGGCCATGAAAACAAAAGAACATGTCTGCCGTGTAGAGCTTTTACTTTTTTAAGTGTGTGAGACTGATAGAACGTATGCCATCTGCATTGTCTGCCAGAAATGATCGGTATCGGTTGTGGATCGGTTGATCTCACTCATAGATGATCTAAATCATAATACTGTATCACCATATATCATGATATTGCCGGTATTGGTATATTTTCTGGAAAATCAGCTCAGAAAAATAGAACAACCAGACAGGAGTATTTTTTTATTGAGATCAGTAAAAAAGAGAGAAAAGATAGAAGATCATATAAAAAGTGAGTCCTGCAGCAGTCAGTAAAGCAGTCGACCAGAGCAGAGAGCTGCTATAAACAGAGATGAGGAGAATCAGTCAGCAAAGCAGGCAGAGCACACAAAGTGCATATTGTGACCTTGAGAGGAAACTGCAGGGAGTCAAACCCTGAGACTGATTACACACTGCCTCAGGTACACAACAAACACACTCTCACACACACACACACACACACACACACACACACACACACTTCATGCCTGTTTAGAAGATAAGATGCACCCTTGTGTGTGTGTGCATGTGTGCATGTTTGTGTGTCTGTCTGTCTCGTTGCCTTTTTTTAAAGAACATCCAGTCTAGTCTATGTTTGAGCTGCGTTCAGTACTGTGTTTGCCAATGTAGATGTATGTTTGTAGATTTCTTAGGAGAACTTTTTTTTTTTCGGTCTATACCTGCTGCAGATTTCCCACCTCATAGTGAAATCAGTCAAGTGACACTTCTGTCATGAATGATGCATGTAATGTCAACTCATTGACAGTGTCACTAAAAAAGTGTTTACTACACACAGTTGTATAAAACAAACTGACAGCTACGTAAATGTTATGGAATAACTTTTGTTGCCTGGGGGAAGATGGACAATGATATCACATAAACACATTTTCACAGGTTTTTGTCTCATTGAAATTATGAAGCTAGAGCCAGCAGCTGGTTAGCTTAGCTTAGCACAAAATGAAACAGCAGTACAGGCTAGCAGAAACAGCTAGCCTGGCTCTGTCCAAAACTTTAAAAAAAGTCAAAGAGTTTAAAGCTCTATCTTTATATTTCCTTGTTTAATCTCTTTAAACTGTTGTGGAGAGTTGTCGGCGGAGTTGTTTGACTCAGAAATCTGCCTGTATGAAGCCTGAGGTCAGTTTCATGTTGTATACGACGGCATGTGCTGACTCTGTCATGTCTCCGGCATTATGTGTTTTTTTCATTTGAATTCTAGTGACTAACAGAAAAGAAGACAGGGGTGGGTCTCTGCCTCCTGCTTTCTCTTTTTGAACCATGGAGTCTAATTCTACCAAACCCTGATCAATACCAATATTGATTGAAAAGTATTGATAATTTGGACGAAGCAAGGCTGTGATCAGCAGCTTTAGGAGGTGTGTGTTTGTCTGTATGTGTGTGTGTGTGTGTGTGTGTGTGTGTGTGTGTTATTTACTTTGCTTGTGCTGTGATCATTTAAAGGGAGGCAGGGTTTGATTACAGCAGTGAGATGACCAGAGATGAGCAAGTCTGGTCAATGCTGTTATTGATTGAGAATATTGATGACTTTGGTTCAGTGAGGCAGCAAACTACAGGTTAATGGAGATTGGTGTGTGTGTGTGTGTGTGTGTGTGTGTGTGTGTGTGTGTGTGTATGTATGTGTATAGAGAGAAGTAGAGAAAACGACAAAGAGACAAAATGAAGAGAGTGAGATAAATAAACACAAAACTGGAAAATAGAGGAGAAAGACAAAGAAATAAATGACAAAGAAAAATAGGAAACAAAAGAAGAGGCAAAACGACAAAAACAAAATCAAGAAAGATAAATGTTAAAATTACAGATAACAGAGAGTAAGCAGAGAAACTGAGATAAAAGAGAGAAAAAACAGAAATGATAAAAAAGCACAAGCAGACTGAGATGAAACTGAAACAAACTGATAGAAAGAGAGACACAGAGAAAAGGAAACCAGACAGGAGACACAAAGAGATAAAAACAGAAGGTAGATAAAGAGATCAGAAGCCTGTTGTCTGCAGAGCAGAGACGTGGCAGTGGGATAAAAAAGTGAAGAAGGCTCATGCTGCATCAGAGGAGACAAAGAGAGAGAGAGAGACGGAAACAAAGAGAAACAGTGCAGACCCTACAGGAATTTAAGAATTAATGCATATTCAAACAATCCCACATTACCTATAAGAGGTTGCAATTCTGTCAAAGTTTTATAAAAATTGAATCAGAGGAAGGCAGAAGAACCTTTTCTGATTCTGACCCAGTATCTTTTCCAAAACATCAATTACTGATGGTAAATTCAACTACTAGCTTAAGAAAAGGAGGGATAGTCATTTCCACAAAAGACATGCAGTCAGATATTCATAATTTGAAATGTATCCATTAGCTGTCTGTAATTTTTGGTGACAATGTCATCCATGGAAGGATACCTCAAGGATGTCTGAATTCAGGTCTAAAAATAGTAATTGTATCATTTCAAGGTTATAATGCTGATTGGTTCAAATTAATTCCAGTTCCAGTATCACAAAACATATTTTTCATTAAACTCCATGTTAAACATAATTCTCTGTAAGAACAAAAGGTGCTCTTGAGTGTCAATACCATTTTCAAAATAATCATTACAATAGCATATATAATTAATTATTTTACAAAGAATTTCTTTCATTTTTGAATGAAACTGAATGAAAATGAATAGAAAGATATTGATTATTGATGATATTTTGACAAGACTCAATTGAGATTCCTGTAATGACACATTTTCTTTTGACAGAAAGTGAAAATATTCTTTTGGTGATGTAGTTTATTCCATTTTTAGTTTATTAGTTTTGGTTTAGTTCCATCCAGTTTTAGGGAGGAGATAACGAGAAATTGTTTTTGACTGAACCTTAGTGTAAAACATAACACATAGAAAAACACTACAATAGAGGTCAGGCCTGTGTGTGGGCAGAGGAAGCCTGAAGAGTTTTCCTGTTTTACTGTGACCCACATATCACACACACACACATTAATGTAAAACACAGGATTGAATGTCACATGGCAGAAAAAATGATCAGTCACTCACTGTCTCACACTCTCGACAAATAACCACTTTATGTAACTGTATGATGTATGATTGTTACTGTTCAGTGTGGCAGCAGCTTGTTACAACTGCAGTAAATTACAGCAACAGGAGTAAAGAAGAATTATAAACAAAAAAGAGAGAGAGAGAGAGAGAGAGAGAGAGAGAGAAAGAGAGAGAGAGAGAGAGAGTCAGTAATTAGATAATCTGCTTCTGTAAAAAAAATGGTTCGTGGATGTCAATGAGACTTGCAGGTGTTGCACATCAGTCTGTTGGTAAATTAAAGCAGGTTTATACAGACAGATGGATGTGTTTACAGACAACTACAACCACCGTGAACTCCACCCACAGCGTGTCAGCACAGGCAGGAGGTGTTAAGGGGATGAAGGCAGTATGACGGAGTTGCTGTTAGGGTGCTAATATGACTGTACAACAGACAGCAGAACGGTGCATGAGCTGGTCAGAGTGATGTAAATAAAACAGTGCAACAGGAGTAAATGAGGTCTGACAGAGTCCAGGGGGGGCGAACATAGCTGACAGGGTGTGTGATGGAAATGACAGGACAGTGACAACAGAAGAGTGTGGGATGGAGCTGAGAAGGTGGTTTAACTAATCCAGGCTAATTCATTCTCAGACAGGTAAGTGGATTCCTGTCACACAGATAGATGATTGATTTGTTAATGCGTTATTAATTAATGATGTGCTTTTATTCTGAAATAAAGGCAACATGAGTAGAGAGGTGAGCACTGACTGGCTGAGTGCTGATCATGTGATTGCAGTTACATGAGGTAGGTGTGTTTGGAAGTTTTGCAGTGTGCACCGGAGAAATATATTTATGGTCATAGCTATCATTTTGTATGTTCTTACATTATTGTTACAAGTGAGAACATGTTCTCACTCCCAACTTGTCAGACGTGGACACTTCAGGGCATTCAAAGTGCAGGTTGGAGCTGTCTCCTAAAAATCATGTTTCTGTACAACTGAACTGTGACAGCAGATACATTTATTATTTTTTTGGTTCTGTTTAAGCACTCACAGCATTTGATGAAGGTTATATGGGAAGATCATGGTATGGTTTAATAAAGAAAAAAGTTCAACATTTTATTTATATATAAACAAAACCACCATCTTTCACTGACCTTAATCAAAGAGCTTTTGTTCAATTATAAGTGAATATAATTATATGCAATTGTGTTCAATATTAAGCAGATTTAATTGCAATGCCAAATTTTACCAGTAAACTTCAGCACAATCTTTTTTCTGTGAATTACCTTTAGTTTGTTAATTTATTTAAATGATATATTCTGTGCTTAGAATTCAAGCAAGGTCTATTAATTTCACTGTTCAAATGTCAAATGTCCATCGTAAAGTCACAGCTAAATATCATATTTTCTGTCTCAGTCTTTAATTTTTTTTTTTGTGTGTTCATGTCTTTTGTTTTTCGGGTTGGTTCTTTCTTTAAGGGAACTTATTTTATTTTGTTATATATTTTTCTGTTGCATACTTTATCATATATAGGTTGTTCTGGCTCTTGCAGTGTTTCAGAGCCTTTTAATTTGGTGAAGAGTTAATTTTGTCTACTTCTGACGTTTTGGGTTATTTTGTGCATGCTTTTAGTTTGAAGGTTCAAACAGGAAATAGAAAGAAAAAAAGGGCGAGGGACAGGAAGTGAAAGTTCACTACATTTGCTATTTTTCCTGTCATTCTAATACATTATTGCTGTTGATTTGAGGTCCTTAACGTCTTCCGTGAGCACAACTCGTAAGTTTGTTCATTTATATAGTGCTTATGACTTGTGAGGAATGTTAGATAATTTACGAAAAACGTTTATTTAATGTTAGCTTCATGGCGCTAGCATAGCGTGCTAACATACACAGATATCTAGTAAGCATCTGTAGTTAGCGTTGGCTAAGCTTATTAGCTCTCATTTGCTACCTGTATATTTGTGTTTATTCCCTTTTTATTAATGAGAAATGCAAGTCTAATTGTGATTTATGCTTTTTTTTTTTTTTACAGTTTTTACTCTGTCTATCTGTGGGCCTGTGAATAAAATCGTAAAATGACATTCACGTGTCTGCAGTGGATGAGTTCGCTGTCTGCATAGCTGTGCTGGGGAAGCAGCAAGGGCAGAATATAGGTATTTAATGCCTTAGTGTTAGTAAAAGTTAGTAAATAATAACATTAAAAATCAACATCAGTTTGACGTAGCTGTCAGTTTGACAGCTGTTGTTGATGTTTTGCTGGTTTTAGGTTGTGTTGTTTAGTCACCACCATCCATCATCTTCCATCCATCTCATGCCAACACCATCTTCACATTCTAGTCGTGAGCATCTGCTGAGCATCACCATGTGTCAGTGCGCCAGTTTTGATGTCAACAAAATTTTCATTTCCAACCAACATTTAACATCAGTCCAATTTCTTTCTGGCCTTACACTGATGTCCTGTGCCTGCTGGGAGACTTCTTTCTGGAAGACTGCTACAACTTTAGCTGTTACAGAGAAGACAAATGAATCTGTTGGTAATGTTAGTATTGTCAGCTATGTTTTAGATTCAGCCTCAGTCCTCAGATTAAAAGTTCATGATAGTCATATTTAGTCAACGTCATCTTTTTTGTTTTTAGTGAATGTTCAGGCGACTTGAACTCTGGACATTTAGTCTCGTCTCAGTCAAAGAAAACATCAACATTTAGTCTAGTTTTAGTCGATGGAAAATTTTGTCTTTTTTTAGTCATCAAAAGATTAGTTGACAAACACGAAACTAAAATCATTTTAGTCAAGTCTAAACCAAGAATGAGCAGTTCAGTCAAACTTCATTAAACTGCTTTCAAATCAGATTCATCGACTGATTTTAGGGTAAAACAAACAAGCCACAAAATTACATGTTGTATGATTAAGACAGCAGCTTTATAGAGAAGCTGTCTGGTTGGCTTTTATTAATTTAAGCAATATATCCTAACATGAAAGAAGATTAAACAAGTCTGGGAAAATGCAACAACATTAGCAAATCCAATGCAATCCAACTGTTACAATATAAACCATACAAACACAAACCCTGAGATCCAGAATAGAAGAAAGCCTGCACAGTCTAACAGAACCCTGTACAACAGCCCTACTATAAATCTTAATAAACACTTAAATGTTGAGGTCAGGACTATGGGAGAAAGCTGTTTTAATCTAGATTTTATTTATATATGATTTCATTTATGATTTTATTCTATCAGCTTTATTAGTAGTGTTATACTCATATACTCATACTGTCTTTAGTAGTTGGCTTCATATAACTTTAAAAGTAATCTAACTTAACACCTAACCAAACTGTATACTCTACAACTGTATTTATTATTGTTAGCATATAGATGATTGTCCAGTACACCTCCCATTGCTACGCTCATATGGGCTGCTTCACTGTTACTATGACGACTGGTATGCCTGCTGCTGATATGCTCCTGTAGGTCATATCCAAGGACAGGAACAAGTGATGACTTCACTGTTGTTTGGACTTTTGTTTTGGAGCTTTAAAATTGAGGTTCTTTAGTTTAGCAGTGACTGTCGCTACTCTGAGATCATAGAGTACTGAATTCAGTCAAACAAAGATCACTTGATCAGCTGTTTTTACTGGAGGCGAATAGACAGTTTACTAAAACATCATATGTTACTGAACATCAGCACGATCAATGCTGTAGTCAAACACAAGCTTCAAACACACACACACACACACACACACACACGCTATACATATCTATGAACCCATTCACACACTATAAATTGAAACATAATGAGGATTGAAAGTAACACTTCACTTTCTCACACTGTTTCTTTTCTCTCTCTCTCTCTCTCTCTCTCTCTCTCTCTCTCTCTCTCTCTCTCTTTCTCTCTCTCTCTCTAGCCGCGTTTCCACTGGAGGAACTTTCCCCAGGAACCAGGAACCTTTTGAGGAACTATGTGCATTTCCACTGCAGGAACCAGGGTCTAAATTTAGTTCTGGGGTAATTGATCGACCTCCAAAAAGGTACCTGGTCGGGGGGTAGTACCAGAGACAGTAGAGAAACTGAGACGCTTCATTGCCGTTTATTTCCTATATCTGTGTCAACTGGGTTTCTCCACCTCCTTGCCCCTTTAGGAGACTGGAAGCAGGTCTGAGTGTATTCATTTCAATGGACGAAGTGAACGAGATCGTCGTCGTCGTCGTCTCCCGCTTATCTGGATACGGGTCGCGGGGGCAGCAGCCTCAGCAGAGAGGTCCAGACAGCCCTCTCCCCAGCCACTTCCACCAGTTCCTCCGGGAGAATCCCGAGGCGTTCCAAGGCCAGCTGAGAGATATAATCCCTCCAGCGTGTCCTTGGTCGACCTCGAGGCCTCCTCCCGGTGGGACATGCCCGAAACACCTCCCCAGGGAGGCGTCCAGGAGGCATCCTCACCAGATGCCTGAACCACCTCAACTGGCTCCTCTCGACATGGAGGAGCAGCGGCTCTACTCCGAGTCCCTCCCGGATGACCGAGCTCCTCACCCTATCTCTAAGGCTGAGCCCGGCCACCCTGCGGAGGAAACATTTCGGCTGCTTGTACTCGCGATCTTGTTCTTTCGGTCATTACCCAAAGCTCATGACCATAGGTGAGGATCGGAACGTAGATCGACTGGAAAATTGAGAGCTTCGCCTTCCGGCTTAGCTCCCTCTTCCCCACAACGGACCGATTCAGCGTCCGCATCACTGCTGACGCCGCCCCAATCCGCCTGTCGATCTCCCGTTCCATCCTACCCTCACTCGTGAACGAGATACTTAAACTCCTCCACCTGAGGCAAAGCCTCCCCCCCGATCTGAAGCGGGCAATCCACCCGTTTCCAGCTGAGAACCATGGCCTCAGACTTGGAGGTGCTGATTTTCATCCCAGCTGTTTCACACTCGGCCACGAACCGCCCAAGCGAGAGCTGAAGGTCGGCGTTCGATGAAGCTAGGAGGACCACATCATCCGCAAAAAGCAGAGACGAGATCCTCCCGCCATCGAAACCAAACCCGTCCACCACCCGGCTGCGCCTAGAAATTCTGTCCATAAAAGTTATGAACAGAACCGGTGACAAAGGACAGCCCTGGCGGAGTCCAACCCTCACCGGGAACAGGTCCGACTTACTGCCGTGAACGAGATCACAGATTATCAAATATTCTTTTGCTCTATAGTCACCGAAATAAATATTGCACCCAATATTGCACAAGCCGCTCATCTTCAGAACATTCTGACATCAAAATGACATTTTTCAAACGAACAGATCCGGGGAAAATTAACTTTATTGGAGACCTGCCATACTCTGAGATGTTTAGATGGACCAGAGTTATTTTTTGATTAACTTATGTTAAACCACGGACTAACTTTAAAACTTAAATAAAACTTGTTTCATGGCTTAACAATTGCTAAAACAGATTATTAGCCTATTAAATTGACATGACTTTGTACTGGGCTGATCAGAAATCAAAAAAGGCGCAAATTTGTACTGTGTCCATGTTGTATTGTCTATCGTTGTATTCGTTTGGCAGGGACAAGTAATCCATCAGTTAGTGTTAAAAATACCTGAGCTTTGTGTAGCAATAGGTTGTAATAACAAGAAACGGATCTGTCTTTTCTTTCCCAAAGGATGCAGAGAGGTTAGCTTGAGGGAGAGGTTGAGGGACAAAACCCACTTAGGACACCGGAACTGTGTCGCATTTCATACTATTGGCGCTGCCTGTAATGCGGTATCTTCTGTATAAAGGTAGTAGTCTTTGGTAGTAGGAACTTTGGGGGGTGTGGTCTGCCGAATTAAACATTTCTGACTGGGTGGGCCACGCCGCATTTTATTTTAAAAGTCCATGTTTAAAAGTCTGCAGCGAGCGAGCAAACACCGGGCAAGCAAACACATTTTCCACACCGCAAACAGGTCCAGGAGAAGGTAAAAAAACTCAATCAGGACTTCAAAAAAGTAAAGGACCACAACAACCGGAGTGGCTGAGGTTGCCACCCGTCACGTATAACACAGGATCGTCCCGTATTTGATGATAAAATGCTGCGTCCTGTATTGAATATATACAGGACGCAATTGGTCCCGTATTTTCGTTTATGTTATGTCCTCAAAGTGCTGTGAATAATGTAATGTCAAGCACTAATTTTGCATAATCTTGGGATTTGAGGCCGCGGTGGAAACGCAGACAACAATGTGCCACAGGAACCTTTTAGTTCCTGAAGAAAAGTACCTGATACTTAAAGTTCCGGGTACCTTTTGAAACGCGACTTCAACGCGACTTCTCTCTTCCTCTCTCTCTCTTCCGTCTTCCCACTGCATGTTTCTTTCCTGCCTCTCTCTCTGTCTGTCTGTCTGTCTGTCTCTCTCTCTCCCTCGCTCTTTGAGATTCCCCTGCTCATCCTCCTCTCCTCACTGCTCGCCCTCAGATCTTCTCCCTCTCCCCTCTGTCCTTTGAGTCAGTCTGAGGGAACATATGGGCTAATTATCTGTGTGAGAAAGTGTGTGTATGTCATTTTCAGTGTGTGTATGTGTGTGTGTTCTTTCTTCCCTCAACTTTGCTTTTGTCTTTTCATGAAACACTTTTAACATCCTCCCTCCCAGAGAAAGACAGAGAGGAAGAAAGTGATAAACAATGTGGCCATCATTGCTGCCCTGAGACAGTCCACTCTGCAGCGCAGCAGGGTTCTTACATTCAGCTGATGCCGGGTCTGGTCCTGGGTTCAGGACTTTGTGTTGGTCTGTGAGGGTCTGTGGACTAATTATGGGCACAAATAGTCTCCTAAAGGGAAAGGTTCAACATTTTGTGTATATGCATATGCTAAATAGTGTGCTAAGCAGTTAGCTTAGCTTAGGAAAAAGGCTGAAAATCGGTGGAAAGCTAGCCTGGCTCTGCCCGTAGGTAACAAAATCCACTGACAGTATCAGAGAGGGGTGCACTGAAACAGTAATTCATGCATGGGATTTGAATCCATCCCAGGAAACCCTTTTCACCTAAAACCATAAAACTGCTAATCTTGTTGGCTAACACTGTTTGTGGTTGTAAGAGGCTACAAGGCACTCCGTTCATCTAGGAGGAAATTGATCCAGATTACAAAATACAAATATTTGGGACTGACCAACAAGTAGCCTGTCTTGACTTTCAAGGTGTGCTATTCAATGTCATATGATCTTTATGTCGCACTCATTGCTATGATGTAATTCCTCCAGAAAGACGGATGATGTGCTGCAATGTATAGCCTACAGAATGTTGTGTCACACTGTTATCAGCCACTTAGCTAGCTATGCTGAGTACGTAGTTTGTGTATGTGTGTGTGTTTAAGCTGGTCCCTTACTGGCAAACATGTTGTCTATTTTGCAGCATGTATCTGTGTCTGTGGCAGAGCCTCTCTTTTTCATTCTCTTCCTCTCTGCTCCACCTTTCCTTTTCTTCTGACCATGACATTCAATTTCTAAAATGTCCACCACTGGTATCAGCACCTCTAAAGCTCACTGATTAACACATTATATCACATTCATTTATGCTGTACCTAAAGCGTAAAAACAACAATTCTCCATTTATGTATCAGAATATTTGTTGTAAACAGTGAATTAGTTAAGTTACAAAAAGGACTAATTTCCTACTTTTATTTGCTTGATAAAAGCCGGTGCTGAGCTGATTGCACCATCTTTGATTGATTCAAAATCAGATTCAGAGAAACAACATTTCTCAAGAGTAAAAAGTTAATGTTTAGCACTATCTCAAAATAGGTCATCATGTGTGCAAGGAAAAAATCAGAAGGAAATACACACACAGGCTTGTGTTTCTTACGTGTGTTGCTTGGTTGTGAATCCATAGGAATCATCATTTTGCCTCGTGTCCCCCTCCTGGCAGCCAGGGAGCGCTCCAGAGTGGAGATGCTGCTGGAGGCCTCGTCACCATCGGCTCCTGCAACAGTAAAACACTCAAACACTCAAACACCACAAGCTTTTTATCATTTACATTCGTTCTGGTTGTCAGAAGAGAACTTCATAAATGAGCTCAGTTAACTGTTTTCTACTGGAGGAAATTATTTATACAATTTTACGTGATAGATTTGTTTTTTTAAATTCATAATGAATCAGGATTCATCACACTACTAATTACATCAATACATGCGTAATGAGTTTAATTAATTGGTTAGAACCATAGAAATTAAGAAAATAATAAATATGTAGTGTGCAGATATAAAACTATAAATAGCATCTATAATCTTAGTATTCTGAACATTGTGGTGATTTTCATGTTGCAGATAACGGAGAGATGAACAATAACATCTGCAAGACAGATGCAATTCAAAGTTAATAAACACAACTTTGTTTTTTATTCAAAGTTAGGAGGCGTGTTGTTGTATGTTAAATAGACATCATACAAATAGTATTAAAACATTTAAATCACAAATTTGTAGCATGAATAAATGAAAATCCGTCCTGTACCAGAGTGGCTGCTCTTGCTGCCAATCTGGCTCTCTGATTGGCTGTGTGCAACCTGGGGGAGGTCCTGGCAGGACTGGATGGGTGAGTCACGTCCAGATGGGGCGACACTGGGAGCTTTCTCCATGTTTTTCATCTCCATTTCCTCGTGATGGATCCAGAGGTCAGGAGGTCGCAGGTCCTTCTGGCTGCCCTTCCTCTTACTAGCACTGTGGCTTGCTCTCTTCCTGCACAGAGGATGAGAGACACACAGGTAAGGAAGTCAGTGGTCAGGTAGAACGAGGGACAAACTCTGTGGCTAATGTTAGTGGATATCACAATGAACCACTTGTAAACTGCTGTTACAGTCATGTTGCTAGGCAACCCTTCAAATCCCAGCAGAGCATGAATACCATTACAGAAATGTGCTTCCACCATAAAAGCGTTTGCCTCCTCATTTATACAACAGATAAAAACAGCTGGATCGAGAGAAGAAAATACTGTCTGAAAAAAAGTATAATCATTCCCAGTGAAACTAGGATTATAAAATAATGCCCACTGAAATGTCATGAACTGGATTATAAACTCATTTTGACTAAAACAACATGAAGGGTGTCACAGCTGATGTTATCCCATCATAAGACTCTGGTTCTGAATTAAGTTCAGCATGTTTCCATCCTTGAGTATCTGAACTACACACCTATAAAGTTTCATCACTTTTTCAATCACTATTTTCCAGAGTAGTGACAGAAGTCCACAGACAGACATATAAACACCTGCCAAATTACTAGCAATAACTAACGAAAAGGATTTAAAATAATATCAACTGAAGCTTGTTCTGAACTGAAACCCTAGTATACTGGAATAGCCATTCAGTTTATACTACTTAGTATTTTTTATTTTATTTTTTTGTTTTTTGCAGAATCCTCCATCCCTGCCCTGAATTTGTGAAGGAAGTGACACTTCATTCTCTGTCAAAGCTGTTTTAAGTTACTGCTAATGACAACAGAATATCCTTCCACTGCTGCTTCACATTAAAGGCATTCAGCTGGTGAAAAAAATGGTGGCTTTTGTTGTGGAGCAGTCACAGGAAATGCAATGTAATTTTCATTGTGGTTAGTGCTGACTGCTCTTAGTTATCAACATCTACAAAAGAAGAAATGGTCATTTTTACCATTTTCCTTGTCAACAGATCATTTTCCACCTGCCTACTTTCCCTGACAGCTGTTTAGTGCATCACACAGATGAATGAAACATCTTACTTCCTCTGCTGGGCGGAGGAGCGCCGGGTGCAGATGAGAGCCACAATGACAACCACAACCACGCTGACGGCTCCTACGGAAACCACTATGATGACCAGGAGGTTACTGTTCTTTTGAGGTGTGGCACTGCCGTGAGGTGGACGCATCTGACCAATGGGAGACTCTGAAATACAAAAGAGAGGTGGAGATTAGAAAATAAATACAAAACAAAGTGGATATTGTCAGATCTGTAGTTTAATTCCTGAAACAGCAAGTTTTCTTTTTTTATAGTGAGTTTTTCTTTGTTTGAAATTATTTAAGGGAGTGTAGGGTTGCCAAAATTAAAATAAAAACATTTCAACAAATTAAATTTTTAATTTTTCTGTGCATGATGTTTTGAATTAAATATTAATGTTTGGGGACCTTTACATTTGATACTTAATACTATGATTTTAGCCTGTTTCATGTGAGAATGAAAGGGAAAGTGAGATTTCATTTACAAGTTAAGGTGGAAATGAAAAGCCAGTTTCAAATGCAATTACACTCTCATGATGGCAATGCTATGTGTAGGAGTGTGATAAACAAATGTCTGTGAATTTTGAATTGTTTACAGGTGATGAGCAGAATGCTAACATAAATTTAGGCTAAATAAGACATTTAATCTCAGTGGTCCACCTTCTTTTACTTAATATAACCGGCTCACATGCAAAATAATTATACTTATTCAGACAAAGAAAAAATACACAGGTAGATACACAGGGCCTGCAGAGTGAAACCCAGAGTGGGTTCACTGGACTGACAACAAAGCTGCTGCTGCTGCTTTACCAATCAATATACAGTGTGTGTGTGCGCGCGCGCGCGCGCGCGCGTGTGTGTGTGTGTGTGTGTGTGTGTGTATGACAGGTGTAAAGGGAGAAAGGGGAATTGATGACATGCTCTGTCATTCATTAACTCGACCTTGGAGCACAGAGAGAGACAAAATAGGAAACACAGAAGGAGCATGAAGTCTAGGTAGAGAGAAGAGGAAAATGTGAGGATGATAGAGACAGAGAAAGGGCAAAATGGGGGTGAGAGAAAAAAGAGGGGTGTGCAGGTAAGAAAGATTAAGAAAAATGTATGAGAGTGAGCAAAAGGCTCTTTGCCTCTTTTACTCTCTCTCTCTTTTCTCTTTCCATTCAGTCAACACTATCAATGAAAACCACAATCCATCAAAGCTTACAGCTGCAGCAGAGACCACAACATCACTCACTTTTCTTTTATTTCTATTCTTTTCCTTTCTTTTCCTTTCTATTCTTTTCAGCAACAGCTGTTAGATTTAATTTCATCATCTTCCTTTTTCCCTGATGTTTCTTAGTTTCAGTTTTGCTTGATAAAAGGCAATTAATTAAAAGAAGAATAATAAAAGAAAAAAGCACAACAACAACAATAAAAAACATCTTTAACCCCGAAAATTTAGTTCAAGGACCTTTTTCTCAGCCCAGTTCCATGTGCAGGTGTTCTTTTCAGGTTTTATGCAGCTCCAACAACCTCCAACAGTAAGGTAGGGTAGCCTGTATGTAGCGTGAGAGACAAGACTTATGGCAAAAAATGTCTGCATCACTCACAGCTGAGTGTATCAGCATTTATCAGCTCAGATCTTCTCCCAGGTGGATGACAGTCAGAGAGACGTCCATGGAGGCTTGAAAACTAATCTTAAACTATAAGTAAGGAGGTCAAAATAGGATTTTGGAATGTGATTGTGACACGTGCCCCCCAATACCCCATGGACAATATGCCTTTAAATCTTTACATCACACTTTTCTTTGTCTTTTTTCAAATGAAGTGATTTTGTCAACAGGTGTTTATTCAGGGGTTGAAGGGGGACTGAAGGATAAGGAATGGCGCTCTGGCACCTTTGATTAATAAGTAAATTAATCTGATTGGCAGTTTCATACATAACAAGGTGAGCCATTGTTTTTATTGTACTAATCTTTACTGCTCCCCTCTATGTGCCATGTCATTCGGGTGCGCCTGAGAGCATGCTGCATGTTTGTTCTAGGACTGCACTCCATGACATATGTAATCGACTCTCACTGTCATCCCCCCTATAGGCTCTATTAGATAAAATCACTTGGTTTACACTCAGGTAACTCTAACGTCAGAACTCTGTATTTGACTCTTTTTAAACTAACACCTGTCTGAGTTGCTAGGTGGAGAGGCTTGTCTGTGCTCAGCTGCCTTGACAGCGCCTACTGATAGCCTACATGGGAATTGTTCATGGAACATTGGTAAATTATAGCATCTTCCAATGTTCTGCATGTAAAGCATTTAGGGAGACATCTGTACATTGTAGTGACAGAAAATAACCTGGGTTACATTCTGCCCCTCTAAACTACATAAGTCGCATTACTTTTTCCTACCCTCTCATACCTGTCATTATATGGTGGGTGGAAAGAGGAAAGACAGCCATTTACTGTGTCTTCAGTGATGGCTGAATTCCATGTAGCTGCTTCAGTTTCAGGGTCCTGGTATTGTTCATGCTGATTCACTATCACTGCCAAGACTTAGTGGAACACTTAAATAGAACTTAAATAGTCATCGTTAATGTTAATAATAACATCAGCATTTTTCTTTCTATGATCAGTAGCTACCAGAGTACACAAAGGTCATGTCCTCTCTATATTTCTAGGCATTAGGGGGTTCAGTGTTGTGCCAGTTCACACTTAAAAAGAACTAGTTCAAAGTTCACTTCATATAGATGAAAATTAACTAGTTCACGTTCAAAGATAATTTTTAAAAATAACTAAGTTCACAGTTTCAAAAAAGAACAAATTCACATTCATTTGTTCCATTTTTTTAAAATAAATAGGCTGCTATTCTTTTTGAATTAGAAACATTTAAAACCGTTTGTACCGCTTACACCAGCCATGCTGGGCCGTAAAACTGATGTAAAACATGAACGTTCATCATTTGTAAATTGATTTGTTCAGTTCAGCGCTCACAAAAAATATGAAAATGTTCAATGAACGCTGTCCATGCACAACCATGTCCATGTCCTGAATGGGTTTTCATTCTACACTTAAAAACTTGTAATTCTGTACCAAGTATATGGAAAGTGGAGACATGAAAGGACAATTTGTTATCAAAGTAAGGATGGTTTTGTACAATAAATCTAAACCTTTTGGACTGTGAAATACAAAAAAGAGATGACTACAATAAATGACAGGAGCAGTAACTGACAGACAGGAAGTCAAAACTGACCCGCAAGCAAAATGTATGTTACTGATGATAACAGGAGCGTTAACAACCTCTACTGAGATGCCCTTGAGTGAGGCACTGAACCCCCAGCGGCTCAGAGAGAATGTGTGGAATAAATCAGAAGCTCTCAACAGCTTAAAGCCACAACAACATCGACAAATCAACATGAGGGTGACAGGATGTGTAAAAATCTTCACAAAACCCAGAAATCCAGCAGGGAAACAAAGCTGGTCAGTTATAAACAAACTCAACACAAACAATGTTTAAATGCCCGGTGTTTCTCACAAATGTTATTTCATATATTTATCTTGTAGAATGGTACATGAAGCCCCATAGCACTGAAGGGACAAATAAAAGAAGTGGTCAATATAAACAAACACTTTCTTTGTAGATAAACCAGAGGAAGGAACATCACACACTCTTCCACATTGTGCCCTGCTGCGCTCTGTTGCGTCTGGTTTGTGCCTGGTTTGTGTCTGGTTTGTGTCTGTTGTGTCTGGTTTTGGCCTGGTTCTTGACTGGTTTGTGTCTGTTGTGCCTGGTCAGTGCCTGGTTTGTGTCTGGTTTGTGTCACTCCCTGTGGTCACTAAAATGTCTATGTAAAGAAGTAAACATAAGTAATACACGACGACATGGCAACATGACACGTGAAGCTTTTCTTGTAATGTTAGGTGTCATACAGAGAGGAAATGTCTGTTAAGCTTCTCAAGTGAAGCTTCAGGGGAATATGGGGGTTAAATATGTTAATGTCTTCTATTTAAAACTATTTTGCGCCACAAGTTTCTGTTGCTTAGAGCTGAGCTATTTTTAACTTTAATTGCTTTGTGCTCTGAGCAGTATGAAGCTCTCAGCCCTGTCAGAAGCCAACATCACCTCCTCTGGAGAAAATGAGGAGAAAATGGAAAAACCTGAGTGGTCTGTAGCCAGACCACCACCTGCGCAGATACTGTCACTGGATCGGAACAACAGGCCGGATCAGATCACTTCAGCACAGACTATGAACACAGAGACCTACAGAGCTGTGACCTGATGGTAAAAGTCGGTGGTGAATGGTCGTTTGTGAGCTCTGCAACATAAAGGCCAGCACCGCGTTAAAGATGAAATACTGTTGACCTGATGAACGAGACTTTGCCCTCCATGACCCATCATAAAGCAAGAGAAGAGCGGAAGTCAGAGGGGGCAGATTTACGATCGCCTCTGGCAGCAGCAGCAACAGTGCCACACACACCTCACTGTCCTCCAGTGAGACACTGAATCACTGCCAGCGACAGACCCTGACCTGTGACCTTTTCTGTTGAGTAGGGGGAACTGAACTGTTTTTCTTCAGCAGAAATGAGAGGAGACAGTTATAGTTAAGACTGTGATTTGTTATTGTTATTAGCATTAGTTTTAGATTTAGCAGTAATTTGGGTTTTATTAACAGTAGCGTATTTCCATTAACATTACTGTAAGAATTGTTATGAATCTTAAGATTAGCATTTAACTTTAGAATTTAACATTTGTATTTTTGTTAGCACTGGCATTAATATTAACATTGTCTCAATAAGTATTAGCGTAATGATTGACGATTAGCTTTTGCATCACAATTACTTTGTGGTTATTTGTAGCTATCAGTTATCACAGCTTTTACAGCATTGGCATGAGTATTATCATTGTCGTTAAAATTAGTGTCACTGGCAGCATAAGAAATTGCATTAGCATGAGTATTACCTTTAGTTTTAAAATGAGCATTAGTGTTGGACTTATTATGATTATTAGCATTGTCAGTGATGGTCGTTTTGGTATTAGCAGAATGAGTATTATCATTGGCAATATCAAGGTAACATTTGAATTATAGCTCAAATTAGTAATAACATAAGAAAGAGCCTTTCTTTAGTGATTACTAATAGCTGTTAAGGATGTATACATCACAACATTATTTTTTTGTTATTGGATACTCACATAAAGAGCAAATTATTGCTATTTTAGAGATTTTTTCATATATTGTAAATTTGTATAGTTTAGTGCGTTAATAAGAATACTCACTTACTACACTATAATCCTCAGATATAAACTATGAAAATTTGATACCGTACAGCTGTATTTAGTATTTGTATTACTGCTCATATTTTCCCATTACTGTCCTACATCAAATTATTATTAACAATTCTGTTGTGGTTTGTTACATTAAAAACTACAAGCTGAAGATTTATATGCCACCACACTTTTAATCCTGTTTCTCTATAAAGATGACTATTTTCTCCAGTTTGTAATAACACCAGCTGAGTGTAAGATACTGGATATAAGTAATTTTTCCTGCTGGTGGTGAACAGGAAGCAATGCTAACGGACTGTACAATGTAGCAAGTAAGTAAGTTTAGACATGACAGAGCTGAGTGATCAGAGAAAACAACTGACAACTGTGAGGCTCTGATGGTGCTGCAGAATCGCACACACACACACACACTCACACACACACACACACACACACACACACACATCTCGTAATACTTTCTGACGGTCAGATTCAGTCACAGAGAATGACAGTGTGTGTGTGTGTGAGTGTGTGTGTTACCGTTGATGCTGCTCTTGTCAATGAGGTTGGTGTCAGATGGCCAGTAGGCATGGTCTCCTCCACGACCTGGAAGACAACAGAGAGGAAGAGAGCGAAGCTCAGACTCATTTAATTGATGGAATAAAAGGATCACACAGATATTGGTTCCTTATTATGAAATAAATGACTTGAAATGGTGTGTCTACACGCACGTCATATGTGTGATGTTTGTGTGTGTGTAGTTCCCTGCTGGAAGTGCACTTTGTCCAAATCTTCATGTTTTATTCCTGCAGTAATGACTTGCGAGCATCTACACCATCACAAAGCTAAAGGTAACTGTTCTGAGCAAAACGACATAACCAACAGGGCAAAGTGAAACTAGTGAAAGGGCCTCAGACCATCAAGGACCCTGAATTTCCCAGACTTACCGTGTTGCAATTGTTTTTTTAAAATAATTTGTATAATTGTAAGTGAAATAAAGAATTTGTCCTGTTTAAGTGCAGTAATAATTAAAGTAGATATTTTGTGACCCTGTCCTCTAAAGAAACCCCCTAACCTTTAATTTTGTATTTTATATTATGCTCATGTGACCCTCCACCATCATTAGCCTGGTTTCCACTATGTGCGAGTTATTGTTAGCTGACTTAAAGAAACAATTGTTACCACAGTGTCTATGGTCAAATCAGTACATATACATCATCTTAGGCCAGTAACACACTGTACATGTTTCATGTGCAACATCACAGCTACGAAACATCATTTTATTTTTCATGTCTGTATCATTGTCAGATTTAGCCTAGAAAGACAACTATAGTGGAAGGAGTCAGTTTTATGTAATGTTGCTGGCATCCATCACATAAAACTACAATTTTAGCAGCTGTATGCGGAGACAGTGGCATTGTCATGTTATTTAGAGCTGGCAGTAGCAGTGACGCGGCAGAGACGCACATGCAACGCAGGCAGTGTGTCCCCGTCGTTACTTGCTTTTATTCTTAGTATTAGAGTATATTTTGTGACCATTGTACAGTTGCTGTCTCATCTGTGTGACCACTACATTTGCTGTTTGTAACATCTGTATAGTCCTATGCAAAATGTATCTAACTGATTAATTTTCAAACAATATAAAAACTGTTTTTGGCAGGTTGTTTTTATGGGTTTTTCCTCCAGTGGACAAAACAGCAGGTGAGCCTTTTCGTGAACTTGGAGCATTGGAAGAATGGATTTGAGGCAGATGTTAGAAGCAGGTCATCACAGAGGCTGTCAGAGAACAGAGCCTGGAAACTGATGTGAGAGATTTCAAAACCTCAACAGCACTGCTCCCGTCAGGAAACTGAATCTAAAGACCTTCACATCTCAAATTCACTTAAAGCCAGATATAATACATAATTCTCCCGCAATTTAAAGCTAAAAGCTGTTTTTTTTTCTTCTCCCACCATCCAGCAGCAGTTGCAATGAGTCCTGCTCCCCTAAAACATGAAAAAAAGATTTGATTCTTTCTTGCAGTTTGAAGTTACAGAAACCAGTGTGATTAAAGCTAGTCTGGCTTTGTGTGTGCAGTTAACAGTGTGTGTATCTATGTGTGAGTTAGTGAGTGTGTGTTTACAGTGAAGCTTCCACTGTAACAGGACTGAATATTAACCTACCCTTCCCGCCAACACTCCTGATTTTTATGGATAGGGAATGCAGTGTGTACATGTGTACATACCACACGCACACATACACACATGCACACACACACCTGTCAGTGATAAACAGTAACATTTAACACCCTGACACTGAAGCTGAGTCTCTCTGGTTCAGTTAAGTGCAGCTGCATAGAACACATGTAGGCCACAGTGATCCCCATATTACCTCAGTATATTATACTGAACAATATACTGGAATCTGTCTGTCTGGACTTAAGCTGAAAACTGAAGAATCAAGGCCTGTGTAAAATTATCAACAATTAAATCAAGCTTACTTCACAAACAGAGAACAGGGTGCAGGACATGTGCTTTGTGAACTTGGGTGGCGGCTGTGGCTCAGGAGGTAGAGTGGGTCGTCCACTAACAAGAAGGTCGGTGGTTCGATCCCTGGCTCCTGCAGGCCGCAAGATACTGAACCCCACATGGCTGTTCCAACAGTGTATGTATGAATGGGTGAATGTGGCAAGTATTGTAAAGTGCCTTGAGTGGTTAGTAAAGCTAGAAAAGTGCTATATAAGTTTACCATAACTTGGGTAAAGATTCAGAATTTGTCCCACAGAGGATCTTGTTGGGGAACAGAAGATTCTCAGTCTGTTGATGCAAGCCATTCAGTCCCTGTATATCACCACTTTCGTCTAGACTTGAATATCTCAACAACTTTAGGATGGATTTTTGGAACTCTTCAATCTTTTTTTGTTTTATTTCAGAATGATGCTAACTCTTATTAGACCCTCAATCCAAATCTTAAAAAGACCAAATTAAACATTAAAGCTACAAAATCACCATCATGTTCTCTGAGCTGCTGCAAGATTTCAAACTTTCTTGTAGCACACTGAAAAGTTTGGAGCGTTCATAGCGTCATGGCCCCTTCTGCTGCTGTTTGAATAGAATCAGAGAACAGAGTGTTAATTATGTCTGAGTTCATTTGATGAACTTAAATATGGTAAACAGCTCTTTTCCATCACCTCTCATATATCTGCATTAATGATTACAACAGACTCATCTTGCCTGCTCCCTCCTTTCATTTCTCTCTCATTGAAAAAAAAAGATTTTCTCCACGCAATGAACAAATGACTTTCCTTCAGCTTGATGAGTCAGGGCTGTTTGCATAAAGTGAAAAATAAATTCAATTAAAAAGAAAATGGAATAACTTCCTCTGTTTTCACATTTTTCTTCTCTGTCTCCTTTTCACATTAACAATTTCTCATTAGTGTATAATAGACTAACAATGCTGAAATTTTGGCCATCATCCTACTAGACTCATCCCCCCTTCATCCTTTCATTCTCTCCTACATTTTTCAACTGTCTGTCCTGTTTTATCCTTTCTACCCTCCTTCATGCTTTCTACTCTTTTTCACTAATTGTACTTCCCTTCAAATTTCTTTATCTTTATTCTAAATAATTTTCTACAGAACAGTAGTTGAAAAATCAGATTATTATGGGACAAATACTCAACAAGGTTGACTTTCAATTCATTAAAATAAGTGTAATTGCTGACACAGTTATTCCACTTCTGTATTTCTTTTGACCCTAAAATACTCAGGCTCATTCTAGACTTGGGCGATATCCAAAGTTTAATATATCAATACAGTCCAGCTTAAATATTGTGATATTATCATGATATTATCAAATATTGGCTCAAGCCTATAGCTCCATCTTTACATCATAATACCTGCAACAGCACTTAAAGTCAAATCTTTGTTGGAGAAAATTTCAATTGACAGTTTGCATAAAATTCATGAAATACTAATTAACTGAGAATCTCACAGACAAGTGTGAAATTACAATCAACCATGTCACAAATTTTATCCTAATTTACATATTTGCACACAACTTTAGAACTGAAATTCATAAAGGAGAGATTTTTTTCACTGGAATCCTTGGATTGTACTCTATGCATTTATTCATTTATTTGCATGTTTTCCAACATATTTCATCCAGTCTACACCAAACTTCGTACATTTCAGTAAATTTCAGTGGTTCTCAAACATTTCCGTCTGATAGACCCTGATTGAATCGCTGCACCGACAACACCTGCTATCTTTCAAATTTGTCCATTTAGTTCTCAATTAGTTCTCATTTAGTTCTAGCTCACTACTTCAACCCTTTATTCAAGACTTTTAGCCATCTGTTTTGAGCTATATGTGTTACTTTCAGGTAACCATTTCAACTGTTTATTCATCATTTTAGATAAATGTTTCCAAAAGGTTTCACACACAAATCCTTTTTTTTTTCTCAAATTAATTGGGCTACACCACAATGATTCCATATAACCATACATAGATATAATTAGCCTTGGTTGATATACCATATTTGATTGAGCCTGAAAAAAGCTAGGACTTTAAATACATCATGCAGCTACAGATTTGGGTGACATGTGCACAAAGGGACACCTTATAAATCTTAATACAATATAAATATAACTGTAGAATATCAAGTCAATTTATAATTAACTTAAAGTGATAGTTCAGGTTATTTGACTTATGAGGTACTGATCTATAGTCAGTATATTACTTGCAGTAGATTCAGTTTAGTGGAGCAGCAGGAGCACTGGCAAAGAAGCTGAGTGATGAGCTACTGTGGACAGTGTCAGCAGAGACACTTACAAACATGTCCACAGAAATATCATTTGAAGTGTGGCTTTATTTTGAATATATTCACCACTTTATCTGCCGTCAAACAGACATTTACTTTGGGACTACATTCTGTCAACCGTTGAACTACCATAAAGTGGTGAAAACATTAAAAATAAAGCGACACAACTGATATTAGCTTTTTTTCTGTGGACATTTTTTAAGTGGGTAATCACTTATCACTCAGTTTCTGTGCCGGTGCTCCTGCTGCTTCTCTAAACTAATCTGAATCTACTGCAGGAAATACACTGACTATAGCTAAGTACCTCACACATCCCTTCATCAAATTACCTGAACTATCACTTTAATAGACTTCTAACAGTATTTACATGTTCATGGTTTAAAAAATCTGGCATCACCATCGATTTTACGGAGTTAGCAAGGTTCAATCAGAATAGGATTCAGCACTGTAGTGGCACACTGAACATTTGGCCTGTGAATCAGTGTCATGTCTTGCAGTAATTTGTTAATGAATGTGTGAAGCAATTCAAGATTCATCTGCTTATGTGTACTCTCACATGCCACGTTTTCCTCAGGAGCACAACACACTGATGATTTGAAGATGTGAGGAAAAGTAGAATGGAAAGAAATAACAGGAAGATGAAACATGATTTGATAATCAGATGAAAGTGAAGCTGATAACATGTTTAAAAGAAATCACTTTTAATTGTAAAACGACAGATTATTGGAGTTTATTTGAAGATAATTTGACTTCAATTACAGATGATCTGATAACAAGATGTGAAATGAGAAGATGGTTTGTAAATCAAAGTTAATTAGAGGATTTTAAGATTTGAAGCTGTGAACTGTGTTATAGACAATCTGATGAGAAAACAGACACAATGATGATTTAAAGATTAAAAATGGTTTCATGATAACTGGAAAATGAGTCAAATAAATGATTAGGAGTGAGACATGATGGAAGATTTCTGTAAAACTGTAGATCTTTTGAAGTGATGCACGGTTCAAAATTCACAAACACACACACACACACACACACACACACACACACACACACACACACACACACACACACACACACCCCACACACACACACACACACACACACACACACACACACACACACACACATACACGTAGGGAAGAAACGTCTACCTTGATCATTGGCCATCTTGTCTGGATGTTCCACTGAAAGAGAAACAGAGACTCAGGAAACTTATAAAATATAAAACACAGGAATGCATTAACAGATAAAGCAGGTCTTGATCTTCAGTCACACACACATGCAAACACACACTCTATGGCAGACCTTTGGCGGTCCTGAAGTGGACAGGCTCAGACAACGGGCCGACTCCTTTGGCGTTCTTGGCCTGAATCCTGAAGTAATAAACTGTGTCGAGGTTCAGATCGACGACCTGATGGGTCAGCCGGTCGCCGCTGATCGCCTCCATCACCCAGTCATCTATCGGCATGTTCTTATCCAGCGTGTAGTACAGGATGTAACCTGTCAGACAACAAGGCATAAGATGAACAGGTTTAAAAACAAGATCATATTCTTATTATGCAGAGCGCAGCAGAGGATGATGTCTGGAGAAACGAATACATAAAAACATGCTCTTATTCTATTTGTAGGGATAAAATTAAGCTCATTCACACCAGGGCAAAATCCCATATTCCCATTTATGGTGTGATATAAGACTTGGCGTTGTGAAAAAATACAATTGTTGTAATATAAGACCAGAGAAGATATAAATACTAAGATTTGATATGCAGAAAGTTTCATTATAGAGTGAAGACATAACATTTTTTGTGGAATTATACACACACAAAAAAATGAAAGTATAAATTCTAAAAATATTTGATCTGTGTGTGTGTTGCAGTGCTTTGTGCTGTTATCCCTGCAGGGAGCGTTTGATTCGTCCTCCGGGATGTTGCAGGAGCAGCAGAGCTCGTTAAAACAAACAGGTTTATGGGGGGGCTGATCGCCCAGAGGAAAAGAGAGAGAACAATGGAGGAAAGTGTGTGTGTTGGATACACAGGATGCTCTGGATACACAAAGCAACAACCAAACTCTTGTGCTGTGTGTTAATATTGTAATAAAAACATTTTGACATAATTAATCTGACATAATTAATCTTTTAACTGGAGAATAATCAGCAGCTTTGTTGAAAATCAAAATGACTGTCGACTTGGTGTTTATACGATAACTCACCTGTGATTCGTCCATTAGCCTCCATCGGCGGTTGCCAGCTGATTAAAATGGCGCGGGGTCGTCCCTCACGACTGATCACTGTCAAGTCTTTTGGGGCGGAGCTTGGAGCTGAATTATGCGTAAACAGGAAGAAGAGGGAAAAAAGCAATGAGAGATGGTAGAAGGAGATGATGGCGTGACCAGTTTTTCCAAATCAGTGTTCAGAAGTTCATTTGAGTACTCAGTAATTAACCCAGCAGACAGCAGACTTCATATCTCTGCCAGTGGTAAAAACAAAACTGGTCCTTGGGTACAGGTCTTCACCTGAACTTCCTGAGCTCATTGTAATGTCAGTGTGGTTAAAATTTTCTGTGGATTTGGGATGACTTTCTTGTGTTCAGTGATCTGTTCTGTTAGAACTTCAGAATTTCTGTCACTTTCCTGAACTGTCGTGTTGTGTCACTCCTGTTGTGAGAATCACAAGCGCTCTTTTTTCTCCTCAAATGTCATCATGGAAACCAAGTGGCCACCTATCAGAGCTTTAGTGTGTAATGGCTGCGTGTTTCCTGGTTAGAAATGTGATTAAATTTCCAGTAAATTCCAAACTAGGACAAGTCTCAAAGCTCGTAGCCCAGCAATGGATAAGTATCAGCTATTGATCTCCTTGATTACAAATAATTGCTATAGGAGTTGGTCAACTCTTTCTGATGCTGACAACCTGTACTCATAAATACAGAAGGAGGCCTCAGGAACATACACTGTCTATGATCAATACTGCTGAGTGAACATATTAGAGGTGGGCAGAGCTATGATGAGAATTAAATTTAGGCTATACTTTCACTCTTCAAATAAGAGCCATTGGTGACAGTGACACAGCCATCAAATGCATTCAATCAAACTCTGCTGACATCTCAGCTCATCAAAAACAACAGCTTAATTAGCTGTTTGATGGTCCTGGCTGGCTGATCCATGAAGGTAGTATCAAAGTGGAACGTGTCAATAACCCAGTCAAACTTTTGCTAACTTGCTAACTCACTCGTGTGTATACAGCTGCACTGAACAGCAGGTCATGTCAATATTTATTAAGTTTTTTGACTATAATTTGAATGAACTTACTCTTTACTTATCTAAAAAAAAATCATGTTTATTTTTTTTTTAATTTCTTGCAACCCCATTTGTATATCAGACATCTCCATGTGGGGTCTCCACCTCAAGGCTGGTGCAGGATGGTGTACAAGGTTCATCCTCTGGGATGAATGAATATTGTGTGACAATCTGCCCATCCTAAAATTATATTTTCAGCTGTACAATAAGCAGACATTTTGATGGTTTAATCTCTGTCTCTAGTAAGAATTAAATACACACATATAATATAATGTTATGCAGCTGGTGTCTGTTAGACTCAGTGGGTGATCATTTCTAATAGTGAGGCAGAGGTGTTCTAAACGGCTGTGAAGACTGTTCTCAGTGTTTTTCTGTGAGAATGTGGTCAGTGTTTGTGTCCAGAACTGGTAGATCACTGCTGGGACTGAGTGGGCTCGGTCCGTCTGCTCACTATGAATGTCAATGTATTCCAGCAGGCCCTGGGGAGCTGTTGGGGGTAATGCTTTTCACACTTAATTGGATGACAAATCCGACAAACATGATTGTAGACATCCTGAAAGGGATACCTTGACATTTTGATTTCAGTCGGTGGCTGGTTTCATTGTTGCAGACTGTTGTCGTGCTGTTGCGGGGTAGAGTCGGGTTTCTCCCTGACACCTCACTGAACCAAACATGAGTTCTGTGCATTGCTAAACACCTTATTAAAAGTAATCTCTGTTCAGGGTTAGACAGAAAATAAAAAAGTTCAGCACCCATATTGTCTTGGTGAATCCATGTTTCCTGAACCTGCTGTGATTCAGTGTATTCCTGTTTTTCTCAATTACTTTCAAATCCTCCAGAGGAAAAGCATGAACTTCTTTCAGCCGGATGTTTTAGATGTCAGTGAAAAGGAAGGAATAGAGGAAAAGGATCAAGGAAGTAATAGAGGAAAAGTGTACCATAGGAGAAAAAAACTGTAAGAATCATCCACTTATTCTACAACTCTAAAACTAAACACAATCTTGAGTGGAAAGGCTCATTCTTGATCCTGGGAACAGTAGTTTGACAAGTAAACACTTAACTCAGTCCACTTAATGGTGCATAACATTAGTTCCAAAGCAGCTGTTCCATTTATACGTCATCTATCAATGGCACATTCACCAAGCGCAATCGTAATCATCCACAGTTGGTGTGGGCGATCTGACGATCTTATATCATGGATGATCTTTCTTTGGTATATGATCTACTCTTCAAATGAGTCACACAGATTAATTCAAGTTTCTGTATTTAGATATTTAATTTCAAACTTTCAATCACTGCTAATCAGCCCATTGTTAACTGTTAATGGCTAGCATAGCCTGCTAACTATAGCTAGCAACACATGAACCAGTTCTCCACCTGAGCAGAACAGGAACCACCGTCACAAGCTGCAGTCCAGGATAGTGGAGTTAAGGTCTGTCCACGGGACCAAAGACCTGCCTGCAGGCAGAATAACCTGAGGCGGGACGAGGCGGGACAAAGAAAAATCACTCCAAACACTCCAAATGAATACTCCATATGGACTAAACAAACATGTGATTGGTTGTGACACAAATCATAAACAGAAGACAGAAAAAGTGGAACGCAGACAAACATATGACAGAAGCATCAAGACATCAGAAAGAGACCATAACTTATGGTCATGACTTTCATCATCAAATCAGATTGGATACAGATCATGATTCCGATTGTGGACTGTGATTCTACCCAGAAAGATTCTCATATGATCTTTCAGCCACCGCAGTGTGCAGCATGACCATTATAAACAAGTTTGCTGCCATTATATGTTTGGGGGGAATGTGGGAGTTTGGAAGGTACAATAAACCCTCATTTCGGCAATGATTTATGAGGGTTAAGACTTGGCTTTGGGTTAAGGATTAGTTTAGGTTGGAGTTACAGCCAGGGCCAGGGGATGTGTTATGTCAATGGGGTCCACACTAGTTATGTGTTTGTGTGTCTAAGAGAGACATACCTGCTTCATACGTTGTGGCGTGTGCCGTCATACTCCATGTGCTGGACTTGCGTCCTTTGGTTACCATGACAGCAAATTCGTACATGGTGTTTGGTTTGAGGCCGGTGACGGTGTGGCTGAGTGCCGTGGTGTCTGCAGACTTGACAAGCAATAGATTTATAGGATTTAGAGATTTCTAAAATAAAACAAGTCCAAAACACACATACTATACAGTGGGGTTTTCCATGCAAGTGAATGGGAAGTGGTCTCAGACATCATATACATATATATAAATATATACACACACATATACTGTATATGTATGTATCCATTTTCTTCTGTGGTGTAGATACAGTCAGCCTGCCACAGTTTGTCCTTATGGCACCAAGAAAATGTATTTTCAAAATGTGATGGAAAGAAAAGGAGGGAGACCACCTCTCTCTCCGCTTTATTAAGGTGAGCAGACTGTCTGCCCTTGTATAGATTTCCTATTTCCAGTGTTCTTGAAGCAGAGTACGGATTATTGTCAAAGTTTTTTCTGAAGTTCAGAGTTTTGTTGGAAGCAAAGAAGAACATGACGAGATGAGTGAAAGATTTAATCTTGTTTTGAGAAAAATTAAAATCAGTCCAAATTATGTTTTACTACAAGATTTTTCCAAACAATCGAAGCTGTTTCTGTCAACTGAGGATATTTTTATTCTTGATCAGTGAAAGCTTCTGAAAAACACATATTGAATTTGGTTTTCCTCCAGTGCATTGTGCTCAGATTGTTGTAACTAAATAATCCTCCATGATTATTGTTTACAGTGTCTGTGCCTCTTTTATTTTGCTGGTGAGCTGCTTGATATACAGCAGAAGGGAGGGGAGATCTGCTTTAAATGAGAGCAGGCAGCACACAGGATGGCAGGTGTGACATTAAATCCCCATCAGCTGATTATCAAACAGCTGCAGGTGGTGGAGTTGCTGTGGCAACATGTCTTGTGCAGAAGGAATAATAAGGTGAACTAGGGATGAAGCTGGGGACATAATAAACATGTAGACAAAAACTGCAACATTTCATTTCAGACAAACTACAATTTGATTGTAGTGAGGACTCCTCCTACTCAGAGGAAACAGTGGGTTTGAACAGACTGTAGACTCCACAAACTGTATTGTATTTCACAAAAGAGAATCATCAGAATTAAACACATGATGGTTTGCGTTTGTACATTTCTCTATTCACTAACTGTGTATTTATTATAATTAATATTATGGTAGCTTTTATAGTGGTTTTTACTTTTTGACTTATTGACTACCTCTTTCTCTTCTCACTACTCCCTGAGTCTTATTTGAATATTTCTAGATTGCTTATTCCTTCATTTACCTTTTCCTTTTCATTAAGCCGTGCACATTATAACCTTTACCTGAAACAAGCCTCGAATCCAAACTGAATGACCTGAAGTTTGTTTCCATATTTTTGTACTTCAGTAAGTCTCACTTTGATAGTATTTTGGAAGTTTTGTCATCCAGCTTACACAATTCATTTTAAGATTATTCATGTCTAGTTAAAAAAAGTGAGTTTTAGAGTTTTATCCAAATACAACAACGGACCAACTTCTTCCTGCTTGTCAGAATCAGTATTGGTCTTAAAAGCCTATCTAGCCTCTATCAACCCTGGCAAGGTTGCCAGATCAGTTGAGAAGCCTTGCTATCTGACCCTTGTTGTTAGGCAACCACTGCGTTCCTGGGAGCATCACCTTGGTGGGACAGTCATGAGTGAAGCCAGCACTGAAACAACCACTTTGGCTCCATCTTAAAATAGGTTCTGCTCTGAGATGACGCTGCAAACTTAGGCACACTTTGCTCCTGATATCTGTGATAAGAGTTGATGTTGGATAGTTGAAGAAGTAGATCATCTCCCTGATGTCCCTGCATTCTCTGGTTACTTTTTTGTCACATATCTCATGTCACTATTGCCAAACTATGTGATCAGTTCATTCTGTCATTCAAAAGATCAATTTTACTCGTCTGCTTTATTCTGATCTCTTTGTTATGTGTTCGTCATCAATGCTTCATTTCTTCAGTTGCTCATAGATTTTTAGCTAAAAAGAAATATCCTCATTACATAGAGTGTTAATTTGCTGCACACTTTTATATAATGTTTAAACTTTGGGTTTTGGGAAGGATATCAAGTGAAGTCACAGGTCATTGATGTTACTTCTTTAAATTGGTCAAGCCAAGTCTAAAGTCAAAACATTCATGACTCGAGCCTGAGCCATGTCAAAGTAATGTCAACACATCAGTTAGAGACCATGACACAAACTTTGAAGTAATGTAGAACACAACACGTGAATGTCACAAACTGATGGTCTGTGTTTACCTTGTACTTCCCACTGGTAGAGTAGCTAGTCTTCCACTTCACAGAGTAGTACCGGACCTCAGACGCCTTCTGGTTCTTGGTCATGGAGTTGTCGGCCCAGGAGACACGGACTGAATCCGAGGACAGAGCCACAGCCTGGACCCCCACAGGGGGTATCATGGGAGTGCTGGTGTCTGGCATGGGAGTGGGGTATTTATCAAAGAGGTGGAAGAGGTCATCCTCAGATGGGTCTATGGGGTCTGAGGCGGGGTGTTAATGGTAACCAGGGTGTTGAGGAATAATTAATGAAATCATATAGTTTCATGAATGTGTGATAATGAAGGTTTATATATGGACACATGAGCAATACAAACATATATTCAGATTAATAAAGGTTTGTGCATGTATATGTAAAAGAAAACATAAAATGACATGCAGCAGCCATGTTTGTTTGAGAAGCGGTAAGTACGAGAGAAGGGTATGGATGAGGAAGTGAAAAACAAGAGAGAAAAGAAGAGAAAAAGACAGAGAGTAAGAAGACAGTGAGAAACAAAAGATGTTGCTCTAAACAGGAAGTGGAGCTACAGATCCACGAGTGCAGGGTCTCAAAGGACAAAACATAGAGTACCAGAACCAGCTGTAACCTAACACTTCAGGGTCTGAACATTTTTTGAGATTTTAGTCATTTTCAATTTCTCAAAACCAGAAATGGTTTCTTCTTCTTCTGTAGTCCACTAAGACATCACCTTTAATTGCTTGTACCCATAATATGATTACATTTACCTCAGGATTTGGTTATTCAGTTCGTGAATTTTTTTTTTTTTTTTTTTGACTATCTCACATCATGTTAACAGGACAGACAATAGCATGTTTTCAACCCCATGGGTTTTCTGTGCAGCAGTTTACGAAGACCCATAGTTACATTTTATTGTTAAGCAACATTTAGTGGTCGTGTGAGATCAACCTGAACGACCATATAGGAGAGCCATCCGTGTGGATCAGTGGCTCTAGACGATAAGAGATGCTGCCTTCAGGTGCTTTCAGAGACACATTTGAGCATGTTTTAGTAACCTAAACTGAAAAATTAACAGAAACATTGTAATTTCAGGTTGTGACAACACTGTTCATCAGGAAATTCATATTATTTATGTGTTTATTTATTGACATGCAGGACCTGAATGCGTCACAGTAGGTATAGATGTGACTTCAGAACCAGGTAGTTCAGGCTGAAAAAGCACCTTAAGGCAGCATAACAAGAAAATTGCTAACAGATGCTAACAGAGAGCTGGAATGAGCAGAAATAAACAAAGTGAACTGTAGAATAAAATATAAAAGCCACTTTGCTGATTCCAGCTCTGTATCCTCTACTGACAGGCAAACCTACTGGAAACTGAAAAACAGTTAGTGACACAGATTGTTTCAAATAAACACACATCAACTAGGACACTAACAGCACTGTCATCTTGTTCACTGAAAAGTCACTTACATGAATCTCAACTGAATCTTTATTTTTGGTTTTTATTCATTTACACTATTTTACAGGGAGAGAACTCTGAGAAAGGCAAACAGCATTGTGGGTGACCAGCACTACCTCCTTGCTCCATCTTTCGAACTTTTGCCACGTGGGCGTTTCATACTGTTTGTTTCAGTTTTTGCCCCAAAATGTTTCTGACCAAGATTTCATTAAGAGAACCAAAAAAAAGAAAAAAGCAATAAAAAAGAAAATATGGCACAAATAAGTAAAAAACATAATCACTGCAATAGAAACAATAGAACAATGCATTAGAATAGAAAAAAAGAAAAATGGAATGTATAAATTTAAATAAAATGTTGAGAATAAATCTGAGAGGGAAGACAGCAAAAGTCAAGAAAAGACTAAACTCGTTATTTAAGTTTAGGGTGGATTTCTTCTTCTAGTTCTCATTTGTTTCTAGAAAACTGAGCAGAGGAAGCTGATATCTCTCTCTGTGCAACTGAAAAATAGGGTTTTAATATTTATCTTTTTTAATTTTATCTCAGTGCCCTTTAAACACACATATTCTTTCTCTCTTACACACACACACACACACACACACACACACACACACACACGCACACACACACACACCGGACTTATAGTAAATAATCACAATCACAATAATTTCTAACCCTGCAGTTGAACAGACTGCTCAGCTCCTCAGGCTCCACCTGAGGTCAGAATCTACACTATCTGAAATATTGACAGACCAAAGTGGGCTGCAGGTACAGATGGGGCCTCTGTTGGGTACCACATACAGTACTATGCAAAATGTTTAAGGCACTATAGATTTTTAAATTCATATACACCAGGCAATACTATCAGATTCTGCAGCAGGACGAGCCCAAACATACAGCCAGAGTCATACAGAACTGTCCTCAGACAATAGAAGAACAATTAGTCCTGCAACAAATGTTCTGGCCCCTAAAGAGTCTTCATCTCAACATCGTAAAGTCAGTCTGATAGTCTCACATGAAGAGACAGAGACACTGAGACAGAATAAATCCACAGGAAGAACTGTGGCAGTTTCTCCAAGATGCTGGAAGAGATCGTCCTGTAAAAAACAAGCTCACAGATTGTCTTAGCAAGGAGCTTATGGCGACCCATTGTTACGTTGTAAGGGGACCTCTAGCGGTTGTGGTAATTGTGTTAGGGAAAAGGAGGAAATCAGCTGACCCCATTGTATAGTAACAAAGTCCATATCAAGAGGAGGTTGGGGTGGATCTACAATCTTTTCCTAAACCTAACCAAACCATGCTTGTTCAAAAAGCTTAACCATTTATTATGTGCCTGTAATCTAATAGCATTGAAGGCATATATTATTATTCTGTATACTTATTATGTGCCTGCAATGCATTGAAGTCATATATTATTATTATTATGTGCCAGCAATGCAATAGTATTGAAGGCATATAAATATATATTATTATTCTCCATATTTATTAGTGCCTCAGCATTCACACTATTGTTCTTCAGATCTTTATTTTTTACTATTATTATTTAATTTCATTAGATTTAATTTTCTTATTTATAATAATAAAAAGAATTTATAAAATAGTTTAAAGCAACTTTCAAAATCGTCAAGATTAGTAAAAGCATTTGTTTATAGGTACACATCTGTTTGGACAAGTATTGTAAACATTTATAATAATGAGGAATCATGAGGAATCTTTATATTTTATATTTTATATCTTTACAGTATTCACACTATTGTTATTCAAATCTATATATTTTATTCTTACTTCTTCCGCCTTTCTACGGTCTCTTTTCATTTTTGAGTTTATAATGGGTGTGTATTGCACGGAATGTTTAGGGCTAGAGTACATGACATCATCGCTAGAGTGGGAGAAGCTCTAAAATTTGTCTGAAAAAAACCTGTGTAACTCGTCCTTACGGCCACGTTTCGATCTTGACACATCATTTCTTCCTCATTAGTAGACAAAATTGTCCTGTTTCATGTAAAGTGACTATCTTAGCATAGAGACTAACAGAATTTAAACTGTCAGCCTCAAACTGATGTGAGTACCCTCAAACTGTTCCATAGACCATAGTGTTTATCAACCACTTTACTGACATTTTTATCAAAATCCTGCTACAGACTGATCCAACACTCCAACATATTGAATTTAACTTGCCCCACTGGTGGTATACTCCAGATCCTCCTTTTACTGTCCTTCGGTTGTTAACTACTCCTGCATATTTTGTGCTATATAAATCGTTCAACCATCAAAACGTTCAGTTTCTTCAGGAGATGTATCCTTATTCATCATTTTTGATATTCATCATTTTTGATATAATAAGTATTTTCTGCAATTTTTTACAGTGTAAGTGAAAGGAGACGATGTTCAATCCTTCATAACTTCTATATCTTTGAAATTCAACTACTTGAGCACACTTTCAGCTAAATCCTTCATTCAAACTTCAAAGTGTTCACAACACTTCCAGCTATTAAGCGATTATTCAGTTGATTGATATTTTAAATTAAAGTTTCTACTATTTAGGATGCTGTTCATCTTTCTGTTACTAATGATTACTTATTCACATTTTTAAAGCATTGTATTCCTACTTCCACCTATGGCAGTAAATAATTTGGCTTTCAAGTGTTTCAACAACATGTTTCAGTTCTCAGCTTTTGCAGCTAAGGGACTTCAGCTCCTCAAGTCTAATATTTTGGCATCTAATTTTTTAAAGCACGGTACCATTCAACCTCCAGCTTATAATTTCTGCTTTTAATCTTCAGCCATTGCTTGAGCTACTTTAGCATTACAGACTTCATTCAAACTTTAAACTGTTCACAACACTTTCAGCTATTAAGAAATTATTCAGCTTATTGATATCTTAAATATAAGTTTCTAATGTTTACAATGCAGTTCATCTTTCATCATCATTACTTCTTCACTTTTTTAAGGCATTTTATTCCTACTTCCACCTTTTCCAGTAAATAATTTGGCTTTCAACTGTTTCAATAGCATGTTTCAGTTCTCAGCTTTTGCAGTTTATGGACTGCAGCTCCTCCAGTTTAACATTTAGAAAACTTAGGGGGTTTTTCTGTTTGTACATTTTGTACATTTTTGTCAAGTTTCGTGCTGTTTGTAAAACTTTTCATCAACAATTCAGGTCTTTTTCAACCATTTTATGCTATTCAACCTCCAGCTTACAATTTCTGCTTTTAATCTTCAGTCATTGCTTCAGCTTCTTAAGCATTGCTTCAGCGATCTCATTCAGCTCTCAGCATTCACACGCATTATCAGCAGGAAATGCATTTTCTAGTTATTCTTACTTTCTAAGGTAAGTCTGACTACTGGGCATCTGTATGTTGTTTCACTGTTAGTTAACACATGACAAGGAGTAGACTGAGAATTGAGAGTTACCATTTAGATTGAGGTAGTTGCTTTGCTAAAATCAACACTTGCTGGGACTTGCTGTTGTCCAACTGTGACTTTTGAAGTTAAAAACACTGGATAACAAGTGTGTCCCAGACGGGTTCATCACTTTTTTCCTTTTAAGTAATTTTTTTGCCTTGATTCTGATAGAGAGTGAGAGAGACAGAGAGAGAATGACATGGCACACAGGGCCACGGGTTGGACTCGAACTCAGGCACCTGCATCTAGGATTACCCCTTCATGCCCCCAGTGTGTTGAAATCTCAGGGCCACTGTACCCTCGGCATGGAGGAGAGTACCAGTTTGTCATAAGCTGCTGAATGCAAGTGAGCAAGTCATGTTGATTTGTTTTTAAAAGATGGTGCTGTTGTCTCAATGTTACTATGATTAAACACAGACACAATTATACACATTAGCTTCATGTCACAGTAACATAATGGCGTAGCACCTGGGTGTCAGGTCTAATAGCAGCATTTTCTGTGACACTGGAGGGTTTTGATGACAGAAGCTTTGCACATTTATGTGATGCTAATGATGATGATGAATTAGACACAAATTGAGTTGGACACTAAGATGCTCCTCTCTCAAGTGAGCAAAGACATGAATAGAAATAAAAGTAGACTGATTTTCTCTTTTTTTCCATTAGATCTGCTGACTGCTCATGTTTCTTGACCTGTCTCACCTTCTTTTTGATGATGTCACCATGTTCCCACCATGAAGTTTTTCTTCATTTGCAATTTTTTTTCTCAAATTGCTTGTGTTTTCTTGGAGCACAGTGTGTTCCGCTTTCTCTGCCACTGTCGACACCATCTGAATAATGAACATGCAGCATTGTGGTGTTGACTTTCAGAGCGGAAACTACAGTCTCATGAGTTCTTGCGGTGGCAGCATCACTTTGCAGAGATGGAAGCAGGTTGAGCCTGTTGTGTCTGCAGTGTAAACCAGACCACTGGGAGAATCAACACTGACATCTAATGTGCGGCTGTTGAAGAAAGATGTACAGCTGGAGGCCAACGCAGAGAGAGACTGATGAGTGAGATACTGAGGGAGATAAAGAGAGAGCGAGAGAGAGGGAGAGATTGATGAAGGGGGTGTGTGGGGCTGCGGGGTGAGCTGCAGCAGGCGGTGTCGTGGTTAAACTGGTCGTCCAGCATCACAATTAAGCTCTGTTCAGGACAGAATACTGATGAGGACACTTGGACCCCCCCCCATTCTCCTCCTCTTCTACTGCACTCCTTCCTCTACTCCCTTCTGCCACCATCCTTTTACTCTTTACATTTATTACATCCTTCATTTGCTCTCATTTCTTCTTCTTTTCCACATTTTTGTGCTCCTTCCCATTCTGCATATCACCTTTTTTCCCCCTCTTTTCTTCCTGTACTCCCTTCCTTTCTTATCCCTTCCACCTCACTCTTCCTCCTTTCTTCCTCTAACCTTCCATCCCTCCTTCCTTAGTCCCTTACACTGCCTCTCTTCCTCCTCCTCATCCTCCCTCCATCTTTACATACTGTATTGGTCTTATCCCTTCCCTCATCTTCCTCTCTCCTTCTCCCTCTCTCTGCGGTCCTACAGTCGTTGATTAAATGTGAGCTTGGCGGTTGGTTGAGGATCAGTTCTGTCTGTGCGATGTGCAGGCGACAAGGCGAGGACGAGGCAGTCTATTAACAAGGATCCCGTGGTTAACGAGCCATTTTTAAAGCTCTTATAAAAAAAGCTCCAGTAGCCTGCCACCATAAATTGATGAGAAATTCAGCCTCTGCTAGCATGTGTGTGTGTCTGTGTGTGACTTTTGATGACCTTGTCTCAACTTATCAACTCCTAACCGTCACACTACAAATCTATGTTAGACTGTATGTCTCCAGTCTTGTTAACATATTTCTACAGAGCTCTAGATGTTTTTGAAAATCTCTGTCCAGATACTGTTGGCCTGCATGTCTCTGTAGAACTCCAGATGTATCTATGTATGCCTACACAATTCCAAATGTGTTTAAATCTACACAACGCTTCAAATGTAGTGGTGTATTTTTACAGCACTCCAGATGTGTTTTTAAATCTCTTTATGACTCTTAATGTGTTTACATATCTTTGCAGAACTCCATATGTGCCTATGTATCTCTAAAGAACTCCAGATGTGACTGTGTATTTCTATAGAACCTCAAATGTGTTTACATATTTATGTTGACCCCCACAAGTGTTTACACATTTCTATGAATGTCCAGCCATGTCTATACATCTCTATAAACTGCAGTTCCTCTAATGACCACTAGAGTCTGGCTCCAACAGGGAGTCAATCCCCATAGACTCCCATGTTAAAATGTCCAACTTTACAGCAGAAATAAACATGTTTACAGCCTGGTACAAAACAGTTTTGGTCTCTAGAGCTAATTTCCTCCTTCAGGACAACTGTTTATAAAACTCATCAATTTACATTTTATTAAGGTTTAAAGTTATGTATAATTGAGGGCGTGGCATCTTTGAGGGACAGGTGGCTGAGTGTATGCTCGCCACAAACCAGCATGCACCGAAGTTTCCACACATGCCCCTCCCCTTTGACCTTTTTGGATTAGCTAGGAGCCAGGAGCAGAGTCAGACACTAGCAAGATGGCATGTTGGAGCAGCTCACTCTGAGCTTCAGAACCCTTGTGGGTGTCAATCTTTATATACAGTCTATGGTTGAAACATCTGGAACATCTATCTATGTCCATTAACTACCACCAGTCTTGATAACTTTACACAGCCACAGGTTTACTTACCACACCACACATATTTGGCCCAATGGTTTCTCTATGGATCTTTAAAGAACTCTTAGGTTGATTCCAAAAAGAACCATGAGTGATCTGGCAGAACGTTTATCAAGCTGTTGTCTGGTCTGTGAATATGGAACTTACTTTCTTTCTTTCTTAATCCTAAGTCTCTCCTTCTGTCTCCTCCTCTCCATCATCACACCCTCTTTCGCTGCTCTTCTCTGTCCCTCTTGTCTTTTTCTGCTTCCCTCTTCCTTCCATGAGCTTTTATTAAAGTCCATCAAATGTCCCTCTTACTCTCTTTGCCCCCCTCTCCCAGTCTCCCTTTCCCACACAGCTAGTTCCATATCCCACCTTCATCTCCCCTCTGTTGCTCTTCTTCCTCATCTCGCCTTCCTCTCTTACAGGAATCTCCATCAAAGACAACAAGCATCAGTTATAAATAGTCTTTGATAGTTTCTCCATGAAAACATCCTGTAATGAAGGTTTAAAAAACTGTGGTGAGCTGAGTGGCCTCTGCTGCTGGTTTTTCCTGTCACTATCATCCGATGATGAGGGTTGAAAAATCTCAGAAATGTGGCATTTTTATGAGAGTAATAAAGGATTTATGTCAGCTGCAGGCTGCTGGGTGAGCAGCAGAGGGTCGGCTGTTTAATTCATAAGATGAAACTTGGCTGAGAGTTGGATGTGTTTCATTTATCTCACTTCTACAGCTCATAGTCTGCAGGAAGAGCTAATGAGTCACACAAACACACACACACACACACACACAAACACACTATGCGGGCTGAGGACAAGATGCACGTACTTGTGATTATTTACTATAAGTCCAGTGTGTGTGTGTGTGTGTGTGTGTGTGTGTGTGTGTGTGTGTGTGTGTGTGTGTATGTGTGTGTGTGTGTGTGTGTGTACGTGTGTGTGATTTCTACAACTCAGCCATGCAGATGCACGTTCGTGTGTGACTCCGAACACACAGGCGTGTGTGTATGTACGCTTGTGCGTGCATCCTGTGACTGTACATGCAAATACACGTTCACATGTGTCTCTGAATGGCCAGGCGTCATCTAAACTCTCCAACCAAGAAAAACCAAGAAAACCAGCTGTTTATCTAAACGTAGATCACACCATCAGCCTAGTATGATTCATTATTATTGTTTTATCTGTTTTTGTCCATTATAAAACTTTATTTTTATTTTTTTCTGTGTGTATGATTTTCCATCAGTTACTTATTAATAATATAAAGATTTGGTGAAACATGATTATCGGACAAACACTATTTTAGCAATAGTTTTAATGTATCTCACCTTGTAAATTGTCATGGGTGCCTCGGTGGCTCACCCAGTGCATATCACTTCAGTCATTACTGCAGTGGCCTGGTTCAAATCCAGCCAGGGCCCTATGCTGCATGTCATTCACTCTCTCTCCCCCAACTTTCATGTCACTGTCTCACAATCACTATGACATTAAAGCCGAAACCTGCCCAAAAAATAACTTGGAAAAAATAAAAGGAATGACAAAAACAGATAAAACTTGATGGTTAGATTTAAGAATCACACGTACGCACATATGTGTGTGTGTGTACTGTTTAAGCTACTTCTTCTTCTGCTGTTAATGCGCCCCATATTGCTACTGCTACTGCTACCCAACAATATATGTTGAAAAAAGCTACTACATCGACTGACACTGCTAATACTGCTAATACTACTACTGTTACTTTTAGTGCTCCAAGGTGTTCCAGTATTCTAGTGCTTCTGCTTTTCCACCTGCTTCTTCTTCTACTAATATTAATACTACAGCTACCCCTACCACTAATACTGTTTCTTAAAGTACCATGGATAATCCTGCTTCCAGTATCAGTATAGCTGATATTGCTGCTGCTGATACTGATATCACTACTGTCACTACTAATATTAATACTATGGCCACATAACCATCATACACACAGCAGTCACAGCAGTCACAGCACACTGGAAAAAAGGCCACTCCAAAAATAAGCAAAAAAAAATAAATATAAGATATTTTTTGCTTGTAATAAGCAAAAAAAATCTGCCAATGGAACAAGTGAAAATTCTCTTGGTAAGATTTCTTGAAATAAGACATTATATTTAATCCTTACAGGATAAGAGTGATCTTGAAATTAGCTGGGAAAACTCACTTTTAGCTATATTTTACTAGTATTCTGATGTTTTGTGTCTCATAATAAGCTTGTGATGTGCAAAAATAGTATTTTCCCCTCAAAAGTTTTTGTCATCCTGTTTGTTTCAAGTGTATTTAACTAATTTTTAGTTCTATAATTGTGACACTGTTCTAGATATAAGTCCACCACCTACTTGAAATAAGATTAGAAACTGGCATTTTGAGACAAAATGTCTTGAAGTTAGCATTCCTGACTCGTATTAGGCAGTGCTCTTTTGCCATAATAAGCCATAATTTACCATCCTGTCATCATCTCAAGTGCATTTACCTTATTGTAAACTCTACAAAAGTAATACTGTTCTAGATTCAAGACATTCACCTCCTAGATTCAAGACATTAACTACTTCTTATAAGACAGAAAAATTTCTTGAAACAAGGCGATTCATCTTATGACACAGCAGCTTAAAAACCTTATGACATGTAAGAAAAGCTTGTTTCATCAGAGATATGACTCAAAACAAGATGTTTTCAAGACTGGTTCACTTAACAAGATATTCAAGATGCACTGTCTAAAAACAAGCTCCTTTATCTCACTTAAATCTTACTCTTTAGGTGATTTTGTCTTATATTAAGTGTGATGAGACATTTTGACTAGAAATTAGAAAAATATACTTGGTAAGATTTTGAATTTTTGCAGTGCAGTTTTATTCTGACACAACCATCGTGTTCTGGACTGATATGGAACATGTTATCATATCTCCTTCATATCACACTGTTGTATGTGAACACATCAACTCTGTACTTACTGTGATTATAATCAGTGACTTGTTTGTGATCCTACCTGTCAGAGATCGAGTGACTGCACTCTCATACAGAGGAACTCCCTCTCCAGCATTATTAAACGCCTTCAGGGAAATCACATAGTGCGAGCTTGGCTCTGAGAGAGAGAGAGACGGAGAGACAGAGAGAGAAATTTTAAATCATATTTAGCAATCACAACATATATTATCATCTGAAGATGTAACTTTTTCCACTCAGTGAAATGGTGAAAGTTGTTTCCTGCGGGTGTTAAGGATGAGACTTCCTTCCCTCCTTCAGTCCTGGCCTGACTTTGTCACATATGTAGACAACAGATGGATGTGAAGACATGATGACTGGAGACATATGAACACTGTCATGCAGCGGTTTGTCCTTCCACCGCTCTTCACTCTTGATGTGATGATGCTGCGTGTTCTCTCCTTGTGGCGTCAAATGCTCACATCAGTTAAAGAAACACGTCTGCTCCCCTCCCCAGACGCCTCGCCACATGAATTAATGATCACTATGAATTATAAATGCCATGTACATATGTGCGCTCGCTCCCAAGTGTGCATGCAACATGATGGGTGGATTTTATTTTTTCATTACTCCTCTATTATGAGACCTGAGACAGGAATTTTCATCTGCGTATAAATATTCACCCAATTTGTTATTGTCTTTTTTGCCATGCAAATTGCTTGTTGTGGTCACTGGAGAGGATGTTTCCTTTTTTTCCACCTCTCTCAATCAGATTTCCACCTCAAGCAGCTTTCTCATTAAATTCCTTCAAATTATTGATTGTAATTGAATGGAGATTTCATCAACATAATGAATTAATGAAAAAGTTGAATGCAGTGTCAATATTGGCACTTTGTTGGCAGGAGCATGTTAAGTTTTTTTTGGACTCAATAAATAAAATGATTCACTATTTTTCCACCAGTATTTAATTATTGTCAGTGTGAAGAGGGCTTTGAAAGAGAACTTAAAGTTCATGTTTATTTACAAGTCCATAATTCCCCATAAAAATGTGAACTATGGAATCTGGGTGTAACCTAGCAAGCTACTAATACTGCACAACCACTTAATTATTTACTTTTATATTCCATATAATCTATTCTTATTTATTTTAGATTCTGTTTTGTATTCTTATTTCATTTCTAAGCACATTTCCCCTTGTTGCTGTTATTCTTTTGTGCTGCTGTGTCACAGTTGCATTTCCTCTACGAGGGATCAATAAAGGTTAATCTTATTTTATCTCACTTTAGCTATCACAACTGCAGCAGATCTTTTTTTCCAGGCCTTTTGCCTTTATTATTTATACAGTGAGAGGATGACAGGAAAGTTGGGGGGAGAGAGAGGAGATACAGCAAAGGGCCTTGGCCCGGATTCGAACCCGGGCCACTGCGGTAAGGACTGAGCCTAAATGGTTCTCGCTCTACGATGTGCCCCTGCAGCAGATCTAGTAACCACTTTAAGGTAAATTTAACTCTTCTTTTTTTATCTTTCACACTGAGATACACATGTCTCTGTAATGCGTTCATGGAAATTATTTTTGTCTTAACAGTAATGCAACATAAAATGTATATGTTTCTTTTAATGGAACTAGCCAGTAGTTTCCCCTTTGTTCTAAACTAGGCTAACCACCTCTTGGACCTGTCTCTTTATTGGAGGGACAGAGATCGAACTGCTACTAGTCTTCTTATTGACCCCCCACCCCTTCCCCACTCCATCCTCACCAAGGTTTTCGATGGAGTAGTATCTCTGCTTGCTGTCCACCCTGACCGTCTCAGCGTAAGGACTTCCCACTCCATAGCCAATGATGTAACCACGGACCAGGATGTTGGGACTGAGGGGGGGAGTCCAGGACATGATGATGCTGTTGGGCAGCGGCCTGACGTGCAGAGAGCTGGGCTGGTCCGGGACCTGACTCTCTGCAAAAACATTAACATAGAACATTATACTAAAGAAGAATATTACATGGGGTTGTAGTTCTTAGGACTCTTCAGTATTTCTGTAGTCCTGGCTACGTGCCTGGCCTCCACCACCAGCAGTTTTAAAGCTACCCTGATTTGCAGCTGCAGTAACAGGTACTTAGAGCAGCCTTAGCTAACAGATGCTAACCCTGTTAGATGTGTATTAATCCCTAATAAAGCCTGACACTTTGTGTTATTCCTCAGCATCAGATTAGATCAGATTAGATCAGATTAGCGGACTCTTGGTCTTCAGGGGGGAGACGCTCAATCTCACTTTATTGAGTGATAATCCATTGAAATTAGATTTCCGTCTCCCTCTGTCCCGGCCTGGAAATACAGTTAGCATGGATGTGTTTGCGTGTTTTTTTTTGTTTGTTTGTTTTTTTTTTTATCTCAGCACCTTACTGCTGATCAGAATGTCCTCCTCTGAGCTGCAGCCTGACATCATCTTTTCTCATCATTCTGCTAGAAATTAGGTTTGTTGGCTTTCTTGTTTCTTGTATATTTTTAGAATATGTCATTTACAGCAGCTGATGGTTGTTCTAGCAGGAAAGTCAAGGAGTTTTCATAGAATTTCTAAATGAAAACCTAAAAAACATATTCTCCAAATGTTTTTAATCAAACTATAATGAGGTTTGAAGCACACGCAAGGAGATTTTTAAATATTTATGAATGTACAGTAATTCTCAACAATTACAACTTCTGTAAAGACATATTCTATTCATATTTAATAAATGATCCTTCATTATCTGTTTATACCCTAGCCTCCATTAATGGGTGTCCTGTAGCTGTTGACAAATATATTATAATATCATAATATATTTGTCCAGCTATTTATTCCGCCTTCATGTTGTGCTTTATATGTCACAACAACTTTGTCCAGGAGTGTGTTGGACTGTAGGCAGAACAGCTTGAAGCAGAATTAAAGTATAACTCCATCTGAAGACTAAAACAAAGACAGGAAACCCCAAAGTATCTTTGCACCAGCATTTCTCCTATCGGAAAGGAATTTCATCTTTTAAGGGTATAAAAAACACTCTAAAGTTTTACTGTTTGTACCATTGATCTGCAACCAATAGTGATATGCAACAGTTATCTATCTACTGTACCCAATGATCTTATAATCCATTTCATTCCATTTACATTTTATACTGCTTAGAAATGATCATAAAGTACAGAGTTACCCTCTGCTTTAAATATCTCTTATCTGTTGTCTTTTTGATGAAATTGGAAATGCAACTTCTAATTTCTCTGCATGAAAATATCTTTTCTACTACTTTATTTTCATTTCCTCTCTCTTCCCCCTTCCCTTCCTCCTTCCAGCCTTCCTTTCTCATTGCTCCTCCCCCCAGAGGCGAATCTTCCCTCAATCCATCCATCTCAGCCCTTAACTGATTAAATATTTATGTGCTTGTTGGGACACTGGAGGTATTTACATGCTGTTGTACAGATTACTGATGTTACCACACACACAGACACACACACACTCTCTCTCTCTGTTCTTACCATCCAAGTCATTCTCCGGCGTCTCAGCAGTGTACCAGTCACTGGCCGGACCTGTACCATTGGCCGTCATGGCTGCAACCTGGAAACTATATTGACTGCCCTTCTCCAGACCTGGAAGAGAGAGAGAGAGAGCATGACAGAGAGGTCATGTCTCCACAACTACCTGAATCGTTTGTAAACTCTACAGGTGTTCACCTCCACTGTCATAGATGTTTTTTCTGTTTCAAATAAACAAATAAATTTCCGTTTCACTATTTATTTAACAGTGACCACATAGTAGATGAACACAGAAATGCTGGAGTGTCCTGGACCAGTGATGGTGCAGTGTTATGTGATGGTCAGGTAGAAATGTTTTCTTCATCTGTAATGATGAAGCATTCTTCTTTGCTAAATTTCTGATTCATTCTTCTGCCTGGCTTCTCTTGAATAGTAACAGCAGTTGAGACTCATGGGTATCGAACATAGCATCAACAACATACAACAAATGCAAAACATTCATCTTAAAAGGTTTGAAGAAACGCTTCATTCATTTGGTTTTGATTATATTTTTAAGTAATAAATACATTTTTAAACAGGCCTTTGTTATGTCTTTAAATATAGGATGCTACTGTTACTTGCCCTTTACCAAATTAAATTTAACTTTAAAGACATTTAATAACTTTTTAAGGTCCTGACATACAAAGTTTAGGACTTGGACTTGGTTTGGGTTAATTCAGGAACCAGAGGCTCCTACTTTTATGTTTCTGATCAATGGGCACAGTGTTGGATCTTTTGATCAAACTGTTATTTTGTGGGGCGTGGTTATGGCGCTGAACTCAGCACACGTCTTTTTGTGAGCTCCTGGCAATACTATAGTAAAATCCTGTAAACTTTCCTTTAACTGCATAAACAGTGATAACATTCATTCGCGGTGACTTAATATTGCATACCCGCGACAATATGCCGAGGAAGAACAAATCTAAAGCACACTTTTCTCAGAGTGAAGAAGACGACGTCTCAGATGCTATCAGCCTAGCTAACTCAGAGTGTGATGCTAGCCCCGTGCCTCGTGTGAACGACGTGGACACTGGATTGGCCCAAAACATGGACGTCATTCAGATACTCGATGGGATCAGAAATGACTTTTCCACAAAGACTGATGTGGTCCTGAAAGTGATTCAAGACGTTAAGAGGGACGTGCAGGACTATCTCGGCGCGCATGGATGAAGCAGAAGTGCGCATTAGCACCGTAGAAGACACAGTTAACTCAGAGAAAGGCAAGGCTGATGCGCTAGCTAAACAAGTGACTCTCCTCACAAATAAACTTGACGAGCTCGAAAACCGCTCTCGTCGTTCCAACCTACGCATAGTTAACGTGCCTGAGAAGATGGAAGGAAATGATGCGGTAGCTTTCCTGGAGAGGTGGCTCCCTGAAGTGCTGGGACCAGCAGCATTCCCGAGTCCACCTCTCATTGAAAGAGCACACAGGTTGCCCGGCCGGACGCAACCTAATCGATCAACCACACCGAGAGTCATCATTGTGAAGTTTTTAAACTTCCAGGATAAAGTCCGAGTGATGCGAGCTTCTAGGGCCAAAGGCAAAGTTATCTGCGCCGGTCAAGAGATTATGTTCTTCCCGGATCTTTCGACGGAGCTCCACCGTCGCAGGAGGGGGTTTGACCGGGTAAAACAACAGCTGAGATCGATGAACATTTGGTACGGAATAATTTACCCAGCCAAGCTACGAGTGTCGTCTGATGGACAAACACGTGAGTTTGAAACCCCAGCAGAAGCTGAAAAATTCATTCAAGGGTTACAGAACACAGAGGACTCACAGATTAACTAAAATGAACTGCTGAATCCTTTATTATCTACCTATAACAGCTATAGTTTGATATTGCTGGCTTTATGGGCCTGTAACACACATGTGAAATGGTTATGCCTTTTCTTTTCTTTTTTCTGCGGAGACTTTTCTGTTTTGTTTACATCATTTAGTTATTCCTTCAATCTCCTCAGATGTAAATACACGTTTCATTTACTCTTTATACAGAATCTTCAATTTTTTTTTTTTCACATCATGTGGTATTTTACTGGTACACTTCCAAAATGTCACATAGAGACACTCATCAGGTTTACCAACAACTAAAAGAGGATGCTATGCTGCATAACCTGGTGTATTATTAAGATTAGATGACTGCAAATAAGAATTTTAAATTCACTCCATGGAATGTTAGAGGGATGGTAAAGTTGACTAAATTAAAGCAGGTGATTACCAGGCTTAAACAACTTAAGTCATCAGTAGTCTTTATCCAGGAGACTCATTTACTCAGAGAGGACTTGATGAAAGTACGTAGGAGATGGCCAGGCAAAGTAGTAGCATCCTGTTTCCCTTCTCATTCAAGAGGGGTTATGGTGTTAATTCATAATTCGGTGCCTTTTCAAATAAACAATACTATTTATGATAAAACTTGTAGATTTTTGGTTGTTCAAGGAACTCTCTTGAGAGAAAATATTAATTTGGTTAATATATATGGCCCCAATGATGATAACCCATCATTTTTTGAGAATTTATTTTTTGTTGTTAGCCACCCTCCCTGGTAAGATAATATTGGCAGGTGACTTAAATTGCGCTTTAGACCCGAAACTAGATCGCTCAGCAGGGATAGATACATCCCATTCCCAAACAAGAAAGAAAATTCAACAATATATGAAAGACCTGAACCTCTGTGATCCTTGGAGGACTCAAAACCCCAACAAAAGGGAATTCTCATGCTACTCGACAGTATTTAAAACCCACTCCCGAATAGATTATTTTTTAATTTCCTCATCTCTGCTAACTAGTATAACTAATTGTGTACATGATAGCATGTTTTATCTGATCATGCCCCAACCTCACTATTTTACAACGTCGAACAAGTGTATAGACATTCGACCAATTGGCGATTACATCCTAAATGGCTACAGGATTCTGGCTTTATAAAATTTGTAGGAGAACATATTGATCTCTACTTCTCTATAAATACGAATCAAACAACTGCAGCCATTAGATGGGAAGCTTTTAAAGCATATATTAGAGGACAAATGATAAGCTTCACCAGCTCTAAATTTAACAAATTCAAACAGACGATGAATGAATTAGACTCTAAAATTAGAGAAGTAGAGAGAGAGGATAGCATAGATGATTCGACACAAAAAAAACAGGAATTACTGACCCTTAAAGCAAAATATGAGGAGCTCTCCATGCTTAAGGCTGAGGATGGTATAATAAGACTGAAACAAACTTTTTATGATCAGGGTGAAAAACCGGGTAAACTGCTAGCTTGGCAGATAAAGAAACTTGAATCTGACAGAGCCATCAATATCATTAGGAATGAGCAAGGAGAATTAACTACAGATCCCACAGAAATTAATGACACCTATGTCTCATATTATAAAACCCTTTATAATTCTGACAGCCCTCAAGACGTGGTAAACCAAAACAATTTCCTGGATGGATTGGTCATTCCCTGTATTTCTGAGGGTACAAAAACTGAACTGGAGAGGGAATTAAATTTGAATGACATCTCTAACGCCATTACAAACATGAGAGGAGGTAAAGCTTCGGGTCCAGATGGACTTCCGATAGATATTTACAAATTATTTAAAACAAAATTAATAGCCCCATTATTAGATGTTTATTTGGAATCCTTTAAAACAGGTTGCCTCCCCGTTTTGTTACGTAGTGCTCTGATCACTCTTATTCTAAAACCAGGCAAAGTGTCAACCCAGCGCGGTTCTTATAGACCCATATCACTTTTAAATTCAGATGCAAAGATTATAGCTAAGGTTCTAGCCATGAGTCTTGAGAAAGTTCTACCAGCCATTATACATGGAGACCAGAATGGTTTTGTGCAAAAGCGTCAGGGGTTCCACAATGTGAGGAGAGTTCTTAACATAATTCACGAGTGTGAAGAGTCCCCTGACACTGCAATATTATCACTCGACGCCGAAAAGGCGTTCGACCGAGTCGAATGGCCCTATCTACTCGAGGTGCTTAGTCGGTTTGGATTTGGTGACTACTTTCGTAGATGGGTCGAAATTTTATTTGTTGATTCTTCTGCAGTGGTATCTACTAATGGTCTCATCTCTCAGCCTTTTGAGTTATTTCAAGGCACAAGGCAAGGGTCACCAATTTCACCTCTTCTTTTTGTAATAGCCATGGAACCATTAGCAATAGCGATCAGATCACACCCCTTAATTCATGGTATTAAGATTGGGGACTTAGAACACAATACGGCAATGTACGCTGATGATACTATTGTGTTCTTATCACAACTTGCAGAATCGATACCATCTCTGTTAGAGTTGTTTAATCAATTTGGGAGTATCTCTGGGTTTAAAGTGAACAAAGAAAAGTCATCTATTATGTTTTTAAATGGAAATGAGAGGAAGAAACCTTTAGTATCTCATCCATTTGTGAATGCCTCAGAGGGATTTAAGTACTTGGGCATCAAAATAACCCCAAAGATAAGTAATCTTAGTTCAGCCAATTATGAGCCCATGGTACTTGATGTGACAGAAGAGATCACGAGATGGACAACACTACCTCTGTCTATATTGGGAAGAATAAGCATAGTAAAGATGACTATACTACCTAAATTTTTATTTATCTTTCAATCAATTCCACTAGCCCCTCCTCCTCCTTTTTTTCCCAAGACCAGAAAGCTTCTTTCCAATTTCATCTGGAACAATAGGAAGCCAAGACTCAGACTCTCCCTCTTATATCTACCTTATGATAGGGGGGGGCTACAGCTGCCAAATCTAGAATGGTATTATTGGGCTGCTCAGTTGAGGGCCACAATGTTTTGGTTTTCTAAAGATGTTTTCATGCCCTGGTTAGAAATGGAAAAACGGTCCTCAAAAGGTTTGTCATTGAATAGTTATCTATACTCAGCATCTTTTAAAACGTTAAAGAAAGATACTACTAATCCTTTTGTAAAAAACACTATTATTGTTTGGCATGTAGTACAAAAATTGTTGTGTGACTCTCCAAGGCTGTCCTGTTTCGCCCCGATCTGGGGTAATGATCACTTCGCCCCGGCAAAGAACGACATGGGTTTTAAAACATGGCTGAACAAGGGCATAGTAGAAATGCAGGATGTATATAAGGATTATACTCTAATGTCATTCAGTGAGCTAAAGGCAAAGTTTGATATACCGCAGAAACACTTCTTTAAATATTTACAACTTCGAAGTTTTATTCTGGCACACTTAAACAACTCAGTGCAACAACCTCCATTATCCACCTTAGAAACACATGTCACAAAAAACTGTTTTGGGAAAAGGCTGGTCTCCCGGTTTTATAATATGCTGGTTGAAAACCATAAGGAAAACTCAGATAGTAAGAGACGGGAGTGGATACGTGACTTACAAGAAGACATTTCACTCAGTGAATGGAGTAAAATATGTTTAAAAACACATACTCAAACCATCAACACTCGATTGAGAATGATACAATTTAATTGGATAATGCAAACATATATTTCCCCTGTACAATTAAATAAATTTGATTCTAATGTACTTGATCTATGTTATAAGTGTAACAATCACCAGGGTACATTATTTCACTGTTTATGGAAATGTGAAGAGATTCAAAAATTTTGGAGCTCAGTGTTAAAGTATATCTCTCAAATCACAACTTCCCCTGTACCTCTATGCCCTAAGTTATGTATTTTAGGTATTTATCCAGAGGACTGTTCTTTATCTTGCAAAGAAAGAAAAATGGTTGATCTTTGTTTACTGCAGGCCAAACACTGTATTGCATTATGTTGGAAGAATGTTGGTTGCCCCTCTTTTAATCACTGGTTGAATAACTTAACATCGAGTTTGGCTCTCAAGAAGCTGACCTATATTATTAGAAAGAGGGCTTCTGAATTTTATGACGTTTGGAAGATATTTCTGGAACTGTTGAAAGGTGGAGATATGGAGGAGGCAGTGGGAGAATGAGATAATAAAAATATTTAATGTGTTTGTGGGAGTGTACGATATAACCTATATTAAGAATATTATTATTAATATTAAATGATTATTACTGTTAGTTTTTTGTATGATTATTTTTATTTATGAATTTATTTAATTTATTATTTATTGCTCAGTATTTGTTGATGTAATTTATCTTTTTTTTATATTTTTATTTTTTTTTATCAGGACATTTAATTTATTTACCTTTTCTGTATTATTTCATATTTTTCTTTACTGCCATACGTTTTAATTGTTGGATGTTGTTGTATGAATACAAAAACCAATAAAGATATGTTTTAAAAAAAAAAAAAAAACAGTTATTTTGTGTCAGTTTTCCACAGAAAAAAACCTCAGATTCAGATTCCTCCTCTCCAGAAGGCTTACCATTTAGATTTGAATGATCACATGACCTTTCCTGCAGCCCTGCCCTGAGATGACCCTGTCTCCTAGAAATTATGTTTATGTACGATTAAACCTAAATCTAACAGTAAATACATTTGTTAGGAAACATTGACTGTGTTGAGAGTTTGTTCAGAGGCATTGTTCTTTGTTTCTTTTGAATGAATGAAACGTTACATTTATTAACAGCAGCAGTCACCAGGAGGTGGTGGAGATGGAGGGCTGGTGTACTGATGTTTACATCCAGAGTCCCATCTGTGGTTAAGGCCACAAAAGCACTTAGTGAATATTAGTGGTTTTGGTTAAATGTAAATAAACCTTTTGTGTCTTAAACCAGACCAGATCAGAAGAGTCTGAGCAGATCCATAGCATACTTTATTAAAGCTGGAGTCAGTATACAGTAAGTATCAACATATTTTTGACTTGCTAAATACGCAAGTTAACAACATATCTTCATTATGTTAATAAAAGACATAATACAATTTAGTTGAAACATCATAGGAGACATGGCTGCCCTAAGGACAAAGCTTCAGTGGTGTGTTTATTCTCTCCAAAACGTTTATATTGTTCTTGTAAAAAGCTGCAGCCTCTAATGGCAGGATTTTACACTGTCATTGTTTTACTCTATTAATTTAGTAAAAGTTTTTGTTTTCCAAATTTGGTGGAAGTGTAAAGAGATAATCTAAAGATTGAAAGTTTGAAACTTGTAGTTGTAGCTTTCACTAAAACAAAGATCCAGAGAGTAAATGGCCAAGGATCAGCCCTCTGATAGTCACTGACCCTTTAATGTCCTCTACAAGAAAAAGCAATGGAAAAAATTTTCTTTGCGTTTTTTATTTACTTGGGTCAATAATAATATCTCTTTTTTTTTTTTTTTTTTTTTTTTTTTTAACAGACCCCATAGTTATTTAGATATAGACCTCTGCCAAACAGTTCAGACAGAAGTCCCTTCATGGTAAAAGTATAAATACATTTACAAATACCAAAAACTTTTTCAAGAAATTAATTGAACTTGCTCATCTCTGTGGCAGTACAACAGCACACATTTTTTTGGGCTGGTCATGCAACAGCACAAATGTTTTTTGGCCAGTGGTGTAACAGCACTTAAGCCTTTTTGGCCAGTAGATCGACTCTATTTCTTGTCATATGTTGCGAACATTCCTGGTTTGCATATTATATTACATTTGCAAATCATACTGATATATACATTTTTCATCAAATATATAATGAAATAACATTAAATATGTGATATTAATAAAAGTGAATGTTAATAAGTTTTTTTATTTCATGAAAATTGCTAATTTATTATCTTAGCATCACTACCTTTAGTGGCATATATATATATATATATATATACAATGGAATATCATTAAATGTGTCATTTTAACACCAATGAATGATCAACATTTTTTTATTTCATAGTAAATAGTCAATTTTAATTACATTAGCTAGCTTCTCTACCTTTACCATAAAGTGACAGTTCAACTGTTTGGTAAAGAATGTTTTAAAAAATATATATATTTTACCCTTATTAGACTTATTTTTGTTGCATCAAGTTTCATAATTCTGTTCAGTAGGACTATAGAAGCTTACCTTTAAAAATTCAGACAAAAAATTTTACGTTAAGAGTCAATTTTCTCGTTTTCACTTAAAGACACAGTCACATCTAGTGGTTTTTGTTAGCATAACATAACTAAACCGTTCGGAAGAGATGGCTCAATCAGGGTTAGTTAAGTTCAACACATTTTTAAATGAGAAATAGTGACTCAAAATGTGTGGTCTACCAAACGGTTGCGCAGAACATTAAAGGGTTAAGTCTGCTGTGTAACGTATATTGAAGAGTAAAATTAAAGTGTAAACAAAGAATGAACGTTAAATGTGTCACCCTTTTATCTCATCAGTGAAGCTGCAGGGTTTTATTTTATTTATTGAAATTCAGTTGTGTATTCTCTGTTTGTAAAAAGGGTTATTATTGCTGACAGCAAGGTTTGCGGCAGGCGGATCGGCTCACACACACACACACACACACACACACACACACACACACGAACACCTGTCACTGGGAAATAAATCCTTGCATGGACAGACAGATGAAGATAACCATCAGTGGAAAATAATGAAAAGGAAGATCAGTTTCATTCAAATCCTGCAAACCTCAAATTGAAATTATAGCTGGTGGCAGTTTGAATGCATGTGCACACAAGCACACACACACACACACACACACACACACACACACACACACACACACACACACACACACACACACACACACACAGACAAATGCAGATGTCAACTCATGCAAATGCAGATTTTCTTTCACAGGAGAAAAAAAGAACATACAGACATACAGTGTCTACTGTATTACCACCCACACACATGCACCATTCCAGATGCACTAAAACATGAACACATAGGATCTGAGTCTACTCTTTGTCTCTATGTGAACGTTCTTGTTGGATGAATTTGTCAGGATTATTGAGAACGTTTCTCTTTCCTCATGTGGAAACTACATAGGTTACCTTTTGATAAAAACAAAGTGAAGTTGAAATTAGGATAAATATACATTTTTCTTATTGTCAACAAATCCCATTAAAAGAGTAACATCAATCAAGTGATCTAACTAAAAACTGTGACTGTGTATCAAAAGCCTGATATTTCTTATTCCTCTGTATCATAGAGCATCATTGTTAGATTAACCAGAGCTCCAATTGTATATGAATCTAATCAAATGCTCTGTGTCCTTTTGTTTGAGTAATATTTGATGAACAAGAGGAAATGATTAACCTAAACTTCCTGAATTCAAACAAACAAAAAAAAAGAATAAATTCCCTTGCAGAGCCTCACCTGTGAACAGGTACCAGAAGTTGTTGGGTTCAATGGCCTCTTGGTCTCCACGCCGACCGGTCTTCCTGTATTTGATCTTGTAGGCAGTGATGATGCCGTTCTGGGCGCTACGCATAGGCGGCTGCCATGACACCTTGATGCTCTGAAAGATAATTAAGAAAAAATAAGTAAACTAATTAAACTGAAAAACAACATCTGACTGAGGACACTGACTGGGCACAGACAGTAAAAGGCCCACCTCCAAAATGGGAGGAAGACTCTCAGACTTGATAATTTTGTGTCTCCTTGTAGTTGTTCATTGTCTTTGTTTGTTGTTTACTCAGTATCTCTTTTGCCCATCAACATGACATTTGATACACAGACTGTTGACATGTTGAGGGACAGACACTATGAATTTCAGTTTGACAGCCCATGTCATGACTGACTTACTGGATTTGGTATATAGAATTAAAAAGAGAAAAACATTCTGTTTAAACCCTTACCAATTCAAATGTGATGTGTAGGAATGAGAAAAACACACCACTATTAGCTTTATAATGACCACAATGAACACACTCAGGGTTTTGAAATTTAAACTGTTTCAACATTTTAAAAACATGAGAGTTATTAAATGACTCCTAAGAGAACAACTTCAGACTGTGAATTTTGTATCACAAAGACATGACATGAATGCAACATTATGAGTGTGTTTGTGTTAGAGCCAGGAGTGACCGTAAATCTGATCAGCAATCAGCAGTGAAGCCCTTCTGGCTTCTGTGTTTCTATGTTTCTTCAGATGAGTCTGATACTGATCTGGGGTCTGTACCATGAAGTGAGATTAGTGGGTTATCAAGACATCTTTGGGCCTATCTCAGGTTTTCTGGTATCATGAAGCAGGCTCACTTTTAACTGGGGTAGATCACCATGGTAACCTGTGCTGCACGGCTTCCCATCAACAGCCCAACCACTGACGTCATATGTCTCACAAACCTCATTAAATAACAAAATAACAAAGAGTCTTTCATTCCCAGCAGGATCCTGATGATGATGATGATGATGATGATGATGATGATGATGATGATGATGATGATGATGATGATGATGATGAGAAAACTAAAAAACTAAACTAAACTAAATCTGTCATCTTTTATTAGAAAACTAATGCTCACTATTTCAATATTTGTCTTATTCATCTCTGTTTCAACAGCAGAAATCAAATAAGACTAAGTAATGCTAATAATTCCTGCACTTATTTACTTAGCCTTACTTTGATGTTGAATGATGAATATAACTTTCTGCTTTCACTGAAACTGGATTTACCTGCAGGTATCGCCCTTTCATCTTATATGGAGTTCTTTATTCATGGTTCTGATGATGTTTGCTTCTCGTAATGACTCTGCCTCTTCCACGAGGCTGGATAGTTAGGCCAGAATCAACAGAGCCAGTTGAAAACCAGCTTAGTGAAACAGGTTATGCAGGATGGCCCATGTCAAGCTTAGTGAAGCCAAATAACCCCAAGAGAGCCAGACTAAGTTGGACTTGGTCCGTGGTCCAGGCCCCCAGTGTCTGTGTGTCTGTTTTTTATTGAATCATTCTAGTAAAAGCCTGCAGTCATTTGAATTTCACTGTGTGTTTGTGTGTGTAAAGGCGTTTATACGTTGCATATATTTCAATGCATGTGTTTGTGTGTATGTTTGTGTGTGTATGGGATGAATTTTAATTGCTTAATTTGCATGTTAACAACCCACCTCTGACACACACGCACACACACACACACACACACACACACACACACACACACACACACACACACACACACACACACACACACACACACACACACACACACACACACAGCAGATGTTTGCTTGGCCCCCAGTGTGCTCTGCTGTGTGAGGCAGCTGGCCATCAACCATCCTGCTGATATCCTCAGTGTGTATGTGTGTGTGTGTGTGTGTGTGTGTGTGTGTTATGTGGGCATTTATGAATGAAGATTAATGAATTAAGAAATAAAAAAAGGATCTCTGTCATACCAACCTCTCTCTATCTTTCTCTTTTATCACTCGTATCCGTCATAGCTCCGCCTGCTAGTTGTGTAGTGTTAGCAGACTTTCTATAACTAGGCTGCTACTGATAACTATACTAATAATGGTAGAATTTCAAAATGAATTGTACCTAAACTTAATCAGACTTAAACATAATGAGGTCAGACAAGGGTATTTGACAGAATAAGGTGAGTCCACTCCGAGCAGTGGAGTCAGTGAAACAAACTAAATTTTTTTCTAAAATGACTCTAAAAATTTGATCCATGAAGAACCATATCAATGTCATGTGTGCAGCAAGTCAGTGGCTTAGTCAGACAGAGAGAACAAAGGGGGACTCTAAGGTCTCAGTGAGCATGGTGCAATTCTCTTGAAGGCACCTTGTGGAGTGTATTCCACTGATCTATAGGTGGAGGTAACATTCCATGAATCCTGCTATAAAAGGCAAGAAAGAAGAAAGCTAGCAAGCAAACATGGATATAAAGAACACAGGTTCAAATTTGTATAAGAATTGTCTCTGTTCAGGTCACAAGTATAGACTGTAAATAAAGATGGGCATAGCTTCTTCCTCCTCTTTGTCCATATTTGGATTAGCTGGGAGTTAGGGTCAGAGTCAAACACAGTGCCAAGATGGCAATGGCGGAGCAGCTCACTCTGACCTTCAAAACTGCTCTTCAGAAACCTGTGGGTGACATCACATAGGTTTCACTGAGATTCAGGTCAAGACTCGTTACTGGCCAGTTAAAAACAGTTCGTCTTTTCTTTTCAATCTTTTTTTGTGCTGATGTGAGCTTTTCCTGCTGAAGGAAGTGAGTCTTCTGACACTGGGTGTCACAAACTGGCTCAATGAATGTGACAATAAGGGAGATCACACAAGTTATGCTAAAAAAACAAGCAATTTATTATAACTAAAACATAGGACGGATAAGCAATGAGGGATGGAAATCAGCAAGTTTAGTCATGAAAGCGATGCATCTATGAGTGGAAATTGTGCTGTGCTGGTGTTGTATGTGCAAAAGCAAAACAAATGGCTGTCAGCAAATGGAAGGGAGAGGACAAGTGAGCACATGGACCAGCTTTTATATTCTGGAAAAGCCAGGTGCACAGCATCAGCTGGTAACTCTCCCATGCCAACCAACTGCCTGCCAATGTGGGCAAGGACAACCTCCAAGACAATGGGAGGGGCATCACACTGGGTAACACATTTCGCTCTAAAATGCCTTGGTAATCTTCTGATTTCATCCTTTGATATATTCAATGTCTCCAGTACCAGAGGCAGCAAAGCAGTTCCACCGCATGATAGAACCTCCACCATGTTTTACTGTAGGTATGATGTTCTTTTCCTTATGGGTTTAATTTCATTGCCTATAAACAAACTGATGCATGACATTCCCAAAGAGCTCCACTTTGGGTTTCATCTGTCCATAGAACAGTATCCCACAAAGACTATGGCTTATTTTTATTAATTTTTGTTTTCAATGTTTATTTTTGTGGGGACAGCGCACATTAAAAGTAATTGCACTAGAGTTAGCTAGAAGTTAATTTCTGTTGTCCCTGGGCAGGTACACAAAAAATAACCACAAAGTAACAAATACACAAAACAGCACAATACATAGGCTAAATAAAATCAGTATGATACATACAATACAATAATTACAAGGCAACCATTAATGGTGACTGACTTTAGCCAAAGCTTGAGGCTAGTGTTAAACTCAGCAAAGCTTCCTGGGTTTCTGATCTTTGTGAGTATGGAATTCCACTTTCTCAAACTACTTTATTGAATGATTATTGCATTAGATATAAAATAAGTTCACTTTCATTTAAATGAAACACTATCTGATCACAAAGTACCTTTTGTAAACATGAGTATTTCTGTTTTGTGCCTTTCTTTAAATAGTTGTGTCACCTGGGTTCAGTGTGTGGTGTACAGTACAAGCTGAAACAACCTCTGCAGATTCCTCCAGGTCATCCTGAGGCTCTTCAGATGTCTTTAATGTTGCACTGACCTTCACAGACTTCTCTCATTAATGTTTTTATTTGTGTCACATCCTGGAAGTGCCTTAACAGTTTTAAGACTATGAAACTTCTTGATAATGGTTACGAACTGTTGAAACAGGGATTTCGAGATAATTTGGAATTATTATGTTTTTTCATGACAGTATTTCTAATGCGCTCTCATCTTTGCCATTGTGAAAAAGAAACTGGAAACAATCAGCACATTTTTATTATTCATTGGTTAATTCAGGTCACGTGAACACTGGTAATAATTGGAAATAACACAGGCAAGTGTTATTTGTTTTTTATTTTGAGGAACTAATTTCAATTAATCCAGAATAATTGTGCCCACAGAACATTTTCTGTCTGTATTTTTATTTCAGTAAATGAAAACATTTTTTGTTCTCATTGTTGATCAATAACTTTGGACATTTTATAAAAAATATTCAGATGATACAAAATTGGTTCATTCACATTTATTTCTGAAGATATTCTAAATTCTGTATTTACAAATCAAGGCTGGCAATAATTCTGACCTGGAATGTACTAACACACACACACACACACACACACACACACAATTCTCCATCAGCTGTGGTGTAAGTCATCAGGCCAATGAGCAGTTTAAATATTCAGCCAGTGTTACTGTGACGATGGCCGCAGAGGAATTCATTAACATTTAGCTGCACCTGTTCCCTCTGCTGCTCCTCATCCTGCTAATTGATTACAGCAGAACTTATTACTGAGAGGGAGGAGGGGGAAGACGGGGGAAGCAGAAGAATGTAGGGAGAGAAAAAAGAGAAGGGGAAAATTAAATAGATGTGTGTGTCGGCCAAATTCCTCCATACTCTCTCTCTCTCCCTCTCTCTCTCTCGTCGGGTGTCACCATGCACTTCATTACCTAATTAGCCACTTTGATAGGACACAGTTGGATGTGAGGTCTCCATGGAAACAATATAGAGGTTACATTCATGTTGGAACAACTCCCACAGAGCCACAAAGAGGCAAACCATCCATGNTACAAAATTGGTTCATTCACATTTATTTCTGAAGATATTCTAAATTCTGTATTTACAAATCAAGGCTGGCAATAATTCTGACCTGGAATGTACTAACACACACACACACACACACACACACACACACACACACACACACACACACACACTCAGAGCGATGGTGTGTCCATTCTCCATCAGCTGTGGTGTAAGTCATCAGGCCAATGAGCAGTTTAAATATTCAGCCAGTGTTACTGTGACGATGGCCGCAGAGGAATTCATTAACATTTAGCTGCACCTGTTCCCTCTGCTGCTCCTCATCCTGCTAATTGATTACAGCAGAACTTATTACTGAGAGGGAGGAGGGGGAAGACGGGGGAAGCAGAAGAATGTAGGGAGAGAAAAAAGAGAAGGGGAAAATTAAATAGATGTGTGTGTCGGCCAAATTCCTCCATACTCTCTCTCTCTCCCTCTCTCTCTCTCGTCGGGTGTCACCATGCACTTCATTACCTAATTAGCCACTTTGATAGGACACAGTTGGATGTGAGGTCTCCATGGAAACAATATAGAGGTTACATTCATGTTGGAACAACTCCCACAGAGCCACAAAGAGGCAAACCATCCATGAAGGAGGACAGCACCATCACAGCGAGTCTCTACCTGGAGGGAACCACTCCTCAGTGGCACAACAAAAACAACTGCTACAATCTTCTTCTTTTCATTAGACTGTCTATTAATACAGTCACTGTGTTAATACATAATTACAATACTGTCTCCTACTGATATTACTGCTGCTACTTAAGTTACTGGTTACAGCTATTCCTGCTGCAACTACTGTTACTACTGTTACTGCCGCTGCCTCTACTACAGCTGTTGTTGTGGTTTACTATGCTGCTGCTGTTACAAATACTAAATACAAGTGTTCCTGCAGCTGCAGCTACTACGACTACTCAACCCTAATTTACATATTTAGCAAATCACAAATACAACATATTTGTTTTCTGCCGAAATATGTGAATTTACAGCAGAGTATTAAATTGTAGGGACTGCAGCATAATTCAAGTCTTTTTATGGTTCTGTTTAGACTTTCACAACACGTGGTTCAGGTTAGTGAAAGATCCTGGTATGACTTCAGATACAACCTGTTTATCTACATTTAACCTAAACCACCATGACCTCAACTAAATGGCTTTTGACTGTGGATGTGAACCCTGGTCTCTGGTGCAACAGTCTTGTGTGTTATTCATCCATCATCCATCTCAATACCTCCTGGCGACTCTGCTGCTGTTAGTAAATGTTGCATGTCATTCATTCCAAAAAATATTGCTGGCTGGTTTATGGAGGATACAACCACCAGGAGGTGATTCTAGTTATATTTTATAATTTTTTTTCATAACTGATCAATCCAGCCCAACGTCTCTGCAGATTTATTCATTTCAAAGTATTAGTGAAACTAACCTGACATTACTATTCACCTCCATCCTTCAAATTCCTGCATCTGTCTGTATCTTTAAATGTGTGTGTGCTGCTAGAGATTACCTTCATATGAAACATCTTACTGGCTGAAATCAGACCTATATTATATGTTTTTGTCCACTCTCCACCTGCACCTCCTGAAAAAGCTGAACCACAGACTGCTGTGTTCATTAAGTTGTTGAGTTTCATCTCTTTTTAGACGCTGACTGAACTAAATAGGCTCCATGGATCAATTAAGCTGGTTTCAGATGTATTTTTCTTTCCATGTGTGAATTGGAGGTGAAGTGGCCTCGGGCTGTACTGTAACACTGAAGCAGTTCTTTTTTTTTCTGTCCGAGTGGAGCAGAAAATGTTGGGAGCTGAATTCTCTGCTGCAGCTGCTTTGTATTCAGATGTAGCTGACATTGTAAAGCAGCAGGGCAAGTGCAGCTGTGGCCTCATTCACTGCCTTCAAACAGACCGAGAGCCTCCGTCTGTTTTAATTTTCCCTTGGAGGACATGAGGAAATTACAGGGAGGTCTGCAGAAAGCTGATGATGATGACACTGATAATAATAAGTGCTGATAATAACCAGAGCAACAGCCAATCACAAGAATCAGACATGTCTGAGGGAGACTTAATGAACACCATACTAATACTGCGTAGCTCCTCCCTTTGCTGTCAACCAGCCTCACACATTCACTCTGGGGGGGGGGGGGTTGAAGTTCACTGAACTCACTGTCATGCTGATGAAACCAGTTTGTCACATGGAGCATTATGCTGCTGGAAGGAAACATTAGAAGAAGGTGAACTGTGGCCATGAAGGGATGAACATGGTCAGAAACAATTCTCAGATAGACTGAGACATTCAAAGGAAAGTAATGAAGGAACAGTAGCAGAAACAGAACCTTGCCATTCACCTTGCCTGAACCTCCTGTATTGCTGATGCAGGACATACGACAGCACTCGTGCATTTCATTTAGCAGTACAGTCTGTATTATTGTATTTCCAGCTGTACTTTGTGCTGAGCAGTTTCACTGATTGATTAAAGCTTTGAAGAAAAAACAAAACTTTAAACTGAAACTGGAATTAATTCAGTGGCTTTCTCTGCTGCAGTGTAAGAGCTGCATACATAACACCTCATCCACCCTGTGATCTCCACACACACAAACACACACCCACACACTCACACACACACACACACACGCATACACACACACACACACACATACACACACACACACACACATACACACACACACACACACATACACACACACACACACACATACACACACACACACACACATACACACACACACACACACATACACACACACACACACACATACACACACACACACACACATACACACACACACACACACATACACACACACACACACACACACACACACACACATCCAATGTGATTGCAGCTCTCACCCAGAGGACATGAACAAACAATCACAGATTGAATTCAGGGAGAGTTTACTCATCTGTCCCCCTCTCTCTTTCTCTCTCTCTATCCCTCTCTCTGTGTGTGCGTGTGTGTGTGTGTGTGTTAATGTCCTCTGGGTAAAAGGAGCAATCACATGGAGGGCAGACTGTCTCTGTTTGCTTTGCAATACAACATGCAACACCATGCTCCACCATGCAGTGTGTGTGTGTTTGTGTGTGTGTGTGTGAGAGAGAGAGAAAGAGAGAGAGAGAGAGAGAGAGAGAGAGAGAGAGAGTGTGTTCAGAAAATAAAATAAACAGCTGTTGGGTTTTAGAACAATATATGAAAAAATACACATGCAGGTGTGAGCAGTTGGTTCTCTGTGTACACGGGAAGGATTTTCCAGAGCTCGTTAAGCCATAGTCTGTGATGTAATTATAAACTAAAGTGCCCAGCATTGACGGGGGCCTGTCCCCCTGCCATTTTAATTGTGAATGCATCAAATATCAAGCATTTTTTTTTACTGAAATTAGATTCTTTGGGGGGATTAACATTTTATGATTTATTATCTGCAAGATTAAAATGAATTTCATATACATGCAGAAAATAGAAGTATTTTTTCCACAGGACAGGAGGAAGGGATGAATCAAGGGAAAAACAGAGCTGATGAATGACAACAAATTAATAATCATGTTTACATTTTTGTTTCTGAGAGTGTAATCATCCTGTTACCACGGCAACTAGATGGTGCAAAGCATCAGAGTGAGGAGATCTGATGGTTAAAGTTAATTTATCTGCTGAATGCATGAATGAATGAATGAACAGATGAATTTCTGATTTCACAGTGTACAGATCTGAAGTGAATGAAGAACTGAATGCAAGAAAGAACGAACAGAATAACTGACTTAGTTACTAGCTGACTGACAGCATGAATGAATGATTGAATGAATAAATTAATGAATGAATGACTACACAAATGAGCAAGTAAATGAATAACTGAATTAATCAATTGATAACGTGACTGGCTGATTCAAAGAATGACTGATGTGTGTGTGTGTGTGTGTGTGTGTGTGTGTGTGTGTGTGTGTGTGTGTTTGTGTGGGTGTGTATGTGTTTGTGTATGCGGTTTTGTGCATGTGTGTTTGTGTGTGTTTAAAGATTTCGTCCAGCGACTCTTCATGGATCAGGAACTTTCCTGAAATAACTGCAGCCAGTGAAAATGAGTTTATCACAACACTGAAACTGAAATTCTGTTAGAGTCATAAAAAACCCAGAGGATGTTCTGCACTGGCACTAGACTTTACAGAAATTACCAGGATTGAAAATTATTTTAATCAATTTTTTTTCTTCTCTACCTTTCATGGCTGAAGGATGAACTGCCCTGTTTTCCACATTAAAAACCTATTGTGAAAATACAGTGCACTCTTACATCAGCTTGTGAAGTCTGTCTGATGAACATCTGCTCCGACAAGTAGTCTCTATCTGTCTGTGTGGGTAAACTATCTGTAATATGACTGCAGTCACAGGCCCAGCAGGCAGTTAACCAGGTGGGGGGAGGATGTTATTAGCCACTGTTCGAAACATGATGTGAGCACTCCATACCTTACTCTGTACAATGATTGGAGTCACAGGGTTGTAAGACTACACATTGCTGAGTGTTTTGTCTGATCATTTGTGATCACCACAACTGGAGCCATGAAACAGAGTAAGATAACACTAGCTTGACCTCTGAGCAGTTGCAGGAGCTGCTGATACTGAAGAACTTGTAGTGGGAATCACTGACATTCTCTTCAGTAGCACACCACAGATGATAAAACCAAAAATATTTCCCAACCTGTTTCATGGTCTTTCTCTAGCATTTCTTTCAGCAATGGGGGGAGGTCGGACCCCCCACCCCCAAATAAGTAATTTTTTCCAAGTAGCACTTGTTCTCCTAAGTTGAAAATTGTAGGAAACTCAGAGCGCTTTACAATGGAAGCCACATTCACTCATTCACACACACAATCATACAGCGTTCTCTACACACATCCATGGTACATCAGTGGCGATTTGGGTTTAAGTATCTTGCCCAAGGATGCTTGAAGCCAACAGTGCAGCATAGCCGAGGTTTTCTGATATAACAGTACTGTGCTCGACAGGTGACAGGTCTGTCTATAGTCTCTGTGCTCTGAAAGACGATACAGCAGAAAAGGGGTGAAAATTAGTGGGTTCACCCGGGTGTTGTATTTACATCAATGTAGATCCGAGCCGATTGGAGCCAGGGATGATAAAAACCCATGTCTGCTGCAGTCATTTGACCCGGGTGTGAATGACGATTGAACCCTTTTCCATTGCTGACAAAAGCCTGTCTTAGTTGGTTTTTTGACTGGTGGAAAAGGGGTTTAAGTTGAAATTACTTATTTGAAAGAGAGTTAATTTGAGAGAATGCCCTGCTGACAGTGATATGATGGGAAAGAAAACATCTCCATAGAAACACTCAGGTTGTATGTGGTTGTTCACTCAGTAGCACTGGATTGAAAAGTGGCTGATGGTATGCTGCTAGTGGTGGAACTGGTCTCTTAGTGCTATTACAGAGTGGAGCTTCTTCCACCACAAACTACTGTAAGTAGTGCAACTGCGACTTCATGACATTTCATAGGATTCTGAAGCAGCTGCAGCAATAAATAACAAAATTTACACAGTGGAACAGCCTTTTGAAAAATGGAAAGATTATGCTGCAGTATGATATTTATTTCCACAAAAAGTGAGGAGAATTTCTGTTTCACTACTGTGGAATGCACTTCTCCACAGTGATTGTAATAAGGGTCATCCTGCTTGCTGCATTACAAATTTTAATAGTTTCTTAGATCGCTGGGAACAAAAGGAAGAGACAGATTCTTCTGCTTGTGTGAGGCTGTGTGGAGAATTCAAACCTTATCTGGACTCCAGTAAGTCTCAACATTTAGAGAGGAAACAGGGAGGCTGTCAACACAGTAACTGCATGAAACCAGAGCGAGAACCAGGTCAGAGAACAGTCATGTCCTGCTGCCCCCATTAGTCCTGACTGGACATCATGGCAGACATCCATACAGTATTTCAGAATCCTTCAGAATCACTTAAATGCTTGTGTTTCTTGTTGAAAGGTTAAATACATGTACGTATATGACTGAAAAGTAATGAATAAGGGAGGGAAATGTGTGAAGAATAGAATTAATGAATGTTGTATTGTAGTGTACTGTATGAGTGAAAGTACTTTGTTATGAGGGACTGTAGTTTGCACAGTCCCTCATAGTGAGACACTGACTGAAAGTTTTCATAATGGACTGTGTGAATCCTCATTTCAAGTCCTCAGAAGTCAAATGAACTTCACACTGAGCTCAGGTGAACCCTTCACTGCTGCTTACTTTAATTATGTTTAAACGAGTCTCCAGGTTCTCCAGAGTAACACATCTGATTCCTGCAGAGACTCATCGGGAGTTTTAATCGCTCCTAGCTGGAACTCTTCCAGATGCTATTCTTAGAGCAGAAGACCAACTAAAAGTTTGCAGTGAGCTGGATGCTTCTGGACTCCGACAGCCAGAGAGACAGTGACCTTAGCTGGACTTACTGGACATACTGAGAATTTTGCCTGTGTGTTCAACCAAGCATTCAACAACAGACACACACAAACACACACACACGCACACGCACACCGACACACACACACACACACACACACACACACACACACACACACAGACATACACACACACACACACACAGAGACATACACACACACACACACACACACACTCACACTCACTCTGACAGCTGGAGGAAGAGGAAAGTTGAGGAAATGTCAGATTTGTTTGAAAAGTTGGTTTGACAGCAGAAACTTGACAAGAGTGGAAAGACACATTTTATCCTTCAGCAACACGCTACAGTGAAACTGACTGAGGCACACACACACTGCATGATGATGTGTGTGTGGTAGTTAACCAGTGGGCAAGATGCTGCAGGAGATCATCAGGCCAAACTGAGCAGAATTATAACAGCTTCTGCCACTAGTGCTGCTGCTACTAAAATACCTCTCTACTTGCTTTAAGTTATTTTCCGTGTCATGATCACCACCACCCCCCTTAAATACTGTTTCTACCATGGACACCTTTTGGTCAAGGACATCGCTGTGTGGACCCTTTAGCCAACAGCGTCTACCTGTAAGCTCTGACCTCCCATTCAGGTGTTTACTGCACCAAGATGGACCAGACTGAAACAGACCTGTTCATGACAGTAGCAGTAGTAATTCTCTTAAATTCAGGGCCTGTCCTGTCTCTGCTTGTCTTTCCTGTTCTGAAAATCTCTCTCCTGCATCTTGCTGCACTCTTCAACTCCCTGCACTCCTTCCTGTTCGAAGAAATATTAAAGAAGAACAGACACTAAACATATCAAATGTTCAGTATAGAGGAAAAATATCTAAAAATCAGCTCTATGGTTTTCAAAACATTTACCATTAACTGACAATCAACATGAACAATGTAGAATCCTGTATTTTCCTATCTCAGTGTTGTAAACCTTTGCTGGCTCATTTCTTTGCATAATTGCACAATTTGACGACCTTTCTTGCTTTCCTTGATGGAAAGTCATCAATTAATACCAAAATGACATACAATCCTAAATACCAAAATAAAGTATATTATTATTATTATGTATCCACAAACATACTGTACATATGTGAAGCCAAGACACTGCGTAAACTAGAAAGGGCGACAGCTCTGAACCACACTACATGACATAATGAAGCGATACAAAACCGATCGCGTATTTGTTTTTTTTTTTGCTAGTGCCCATGTCCAGTAAGTCCCCAACAAGATGCCGCCCATATTTAAATCCGCCACTGAGCTCTGGGGAGATGAGGGAACTTGGATCTTGAGGAGTCGTAGCATTTATTTACTGACAAACAGCCTAAAGGGTACATACATCACACTGTATGTTCACAACTATATTGCTAACATCTAACTAACTTGCTATCTCTCTGCTGCGGTTGCCAGCCGCACTGCTCTCTATCTCTCTCTCACCCGCTACACACATAACCTACCTACTGATCTATTCCTGAAAGGAGCTGCTGTACTCCTGTAGCAATATTCTGTCTCAAACTTCTCAAACTTACTGTAGATCTGTAGATCTCACACAGAGATGATAAACCAGTGTTATTTGATCATTTTCTTCCTACTGCTGCCTCTTAATTCGCAGGTTTAGTTTCCACACATGCACATTCATGCTTGCCCTGACTACACACCACTGCTGTACATATATTCACAAAAAAATCCATTCCATGTGAGTTGTCAGGCTGAAATTAAATGTTGGCAAAAGCTACTGACTTAAAAAGAAATTGTGTCCTCAATTTGGCCTTTGAAAAGCTGCAACTGGCCTCAGTGATGGGGCTGAAGACAAGCTGACTGTGAGATCTCCTCATGTCTTGTGTTATAGTTTTAATGGCTGCCGCAAGGCAAATTTCCTTTTATGGGACAATAAAGTGATTTTTATTTCTCATTTTGATCTTTTAATCATGTGACTTAGACACATTCTAACAAGTAAGAGTTTTTGACCCATCTACCCTGTTGCCCTGCTGTGTCAATGGAGCTAATTAATTTTCATATAATAGTCATTTCTTTTTTATTGAATATGTGTCAATTGGACTTAATTACCATGAACATATGTTGTATCATCCTCTGTAGCTTCGTCCACTCTTGATATTACAGTTGGCAGTAAAACTAGCGCTGTCAACACCATTAGTGTCACACCGCATTGAGGTCTAGTTGGGGTTTTGTCACGTCTCTGTGTTTTGTCTTGTCATTTCCTGTTTTAGTTTGAAAAGTAACTCTCCTCTCATTTCAGGTCACTTGCCCTTTCTCATGTCTCTCGGTCTGATTGCCCTCGGAGTGTTTTCACCTGTTCCCCTTGCCCAGTGTTTAAATAGTCTGTGTCTCCCTGTGTCTTGTGCCAGTGTGTTTCGGCTGTGTGCGTGCACCCCAGCTCTTCGTCACAGCCCTTGTCACAGCGTTCCTGAAGTTTTGTGTCCTTCTTCCTACAAGTGAGAGTTTGAGTTTTAAGTTTATATCCTAGTTTAGTTGAATAGTTAAGGATTTCATAGCCTTTTGTTTCCTCCGTGTGGAGTGATCTTTTGTTTACTTACCTTTTATAGAATAGAGCCTCCAGTTGGCTGGAGAGTTTTTTATTTACAGATAACGTTTAATAGCCCATTGTGTTTTCCTCCTTTAGTGGAGTGATTATTATTTTGATATTTTTCATAGCCTCATGTATAGTGAGAGCTAGGTTTATAGCCTATTTATTTCTCCAATTGGAGGCGCTCTGAAGAGATAATAAAAACAATCAATTGAACCCTGCATCTGTGTCCTGAGTCCTTGCCTGGTCGTGACAATCAGAGTACCATGTGTTATTGATACATGTCACTCGGGTGCATGTGTTGGAAACTGTCAAAGTGTCTTAGTATGTGACACATACACTGAAAAAAAATATTTTTTGACCTTGTAATTATTCCTGTGATTATTTGTTTAAATTCTACAATAAATTATTATTTAAGTAATTTTACTTAAAAATGTCACCTTCTATTTAATCTGTTACTTGGTGTTTGCTTGTAATTATGTATCCTCATTTCCATACGTAAATTTGATCATTCACACCAAGTAATATTAATTAAACTAGTGTACTGACCGTGCAATCTGACACAAGTAAGTAAAATTAACTTGGGTGAGAGTGAACCAGGCAACCAAGCTGAACGAGTGACATCAGAGGAGAGTTTGCGCTTTGTCCCTTCAGAGACGCACCTCATCAAGAGGACCTGGCCCTGGACGACCGATTTGAACTGCGGATGGTTTTGTTGTTCATTTGATGAGAAAATTCATTAAATGCGAAGCCACAGAGGTAGGTTGTATGCTTAATTAACTTTGTACATTGCTGTTGTTTCGTCGACTAAAGCCATTGTTTGTGTACTAATACAATAAAAAAATACTTAACATTAGCATTAGCTGGTCAGTTTACCTTGCTAGCTAGTTATCATGCTGGCACATGTGTTGCTCTTTCCCACCCTGCCCTCTGCCTGTATTTTCTTATTTTTTTCATGTTTTGCTTTACTCGTCGAGGCTTCAGGGCTTAAGCCTGTTTGGCAGTGGTATGTAGCCCCCAACCAATACAGCGCATCGTTTGTGAAGTTGGGACACTACAAAAACGTAGCAACCAGTTAGATCGCAATCTACATCTCATGAGTTTTACACACAGGCAGAGCAGACAGAGGGTTGCCTCAGCTGTGTAGGTGTGAGCAGGTTTATTTGTGCTTTAAAATGCAACTGCTATGAAGCTGATTGATTCCTTTGTTCTCTGAGGGCTGACTTTGAATGGCGCATTTACAGACAATAATGTGCTCTGCTATAAATTCACTTCTGTCTAACAGCAACATGTTGAAGGTAGAAGAGATGTCATCATCCCCTGCTTGAGTTCCTTGGAGAGTCTGGAGAGGAACTTATTAAAGACCACCAGGTAAACTTTGAAAATTTGGGATTTTCTGATAATTATTCTGACCATAATGAACTAGTCTTTTTCCCAGCCTAATAATATAACTTTAATCTTGTCACTAACCTACAGTACCAGTCAAAAGTTGTGCCTTTCCATGTAGTAACAAAACTTTAGGTCACAATCAGTTTATTTAAAAACAGTTGTTCTGACAGTATTTTCATAGGCTGCATAGCTACCTTAACCACCTGACTGAAAAAATATTACTGTCCAATGAAAATATTTTTACCTCTTTCTCATGTTGCACCTTGGTTTCTGAATCAAAACAAAACAAAAGTCAGCAAAAATAATTAATTTCATTGCTTCAGAAGTGTTTCAGGATTCTGAAAATACTAACAAATGTTTTGAACAACCTGGGTTTTTCAAACAATGCCAGAGTATTACCTTTTAAGAAATAACAGTGGTTACGTCAATGACCTGAATGTACACTAATATGAGAGGTACAAACTACGGTTAATTTAGACCGAGAAATACACATGAAAAGAAATTAATTACATGATAACTTACCTTTCAATTTTTATCTATGTTAATTATTCAAAATCATTAGTAACCTAAATACTTACCCAGCATTTAACCAATGTCTTGCTCTGAGCATCTTACTTCGGTTGTGTAATTTATGTGTAAACTATTAATTGGCCACTTCTACCCTGTAAATCACCTATTGCATATACAGGAACTTTAATAAATCTGTAGTACATTGAGCACTGATTGTTTGATGTTTTTGACAGGATGTCAGCAAAGAAGCCATCAGAGAGGACTTATCATGTCTTTACGATCTTTGTTATGGAAGTGCAGATCAGGAAGGCCACACCCCTCATCGTGGGAAAAGAGTTTCTTGATGACTGTAAAAGTGTGGCATTGGCTGCTCATTGACTTTATCCATACAATGAACTTGAGTTACCCACCAACATAGAAATAGACATTTGAAATGTTTCAGAAGCTCTTTCTTGAGCTTGATGTCCTGAAGATGTCTCCTTAAGTCCAGTCTTTGCACAACACACTTCTAGCATAACTGTTTTCATGCAAGTTTATCAAAAACTTCATTGTGTTTAACTATTTGAAAATGTTTTAGTCAGACTAAGTCTTTTAATCAAAATTTATTTTTTTTTTTTTGACAATACTGATTTATGAATGTACACAAATGTATTTATTTAAAATGTTTTTATGCCAGCCACACTGTATACGTTGCACTGTAACTTACATAATAATTTCTGGATATTAAGTAAAGAAAAGCTAATTAAATTACCCTGAAATACCAAGCGTTTTTGTAGGGGTTTTGAAATTGGATGCCAAGGTAGTCTGAGTGAAATTTGCTTACAAAGGGTGAGTAAATTTTGTGTCTAAAGAAGAAAACTGCCAGTAAAATCTACTTTGGTATTCTTGGTTTAACAATTCATACTAGTAAGCAAGCTTTACTTGAGGATTTCCTGAGTAAAAATTACAAAGAATTTCTGTGTGGAAATTGTTACTGAGCTTTTTTTAAGTAAATGCAACTCCATTCCTCCAATTTTTTCAGTGTATTATAGATGAAGGGTCAGCAGGTAAGTTTGACCTTGATCCATTAGATGGCGGCCAGAACATAATCAAAGGTTAATTTAAGAAATTGATAAAAATGAAACTGGACTTTACTTTGTTACTGTTCACATGTGGAGCTATGGTCTACAGTCACATTCTATACCTTTGATTGATCTCATGAGCTGGTGTTATTTTTTTCTTACCACAAAGGGCATCATGGCTATTTCAGAGGTCTGTCAAGTAAGCAACAGAATATTTTGATCAGGATGACACAAAACAAACTTTCCTGTGCTTTTATTACTAAACAGGAAGGGATTCTGTTGGTGACTGTTGCCATGACAGAGTTCTATTTCAGCACCAGGTGCTGTCTAACTATGGTGCAGCCCGTGGCCTGATGTGAATGTTTGTGTCTGCATTCACTCTCAACACAGATAAAAGTATAATAAACACCTTAAGGTGGGGGGAAATGCTCTGTTTGGACATTATAGCTAAATGTGAGATCATCAGTCTGAAGTTGGGCCAGTTTTATGATGCCTAAGACATGGAAGATAATGGAGGTTATCTGAGTTCTTGCTCAGCTGTGATTGGTACATGGATGCAATTAGATGGTGCTTTACCTAAATGTTGTTAATATCTTGCATGTTTCACCCTGAGACTTATGCTGCTCCCAGTACTGTTAAAATTGAAAAAATAAAATTTCTCTGTGTATTTAGTCAAAGTGTCTTTTTGTTTCATCCTTATCTACAGGGAGGTCAGAGGTCACGGTGTGGAGCTGGCAGAACCTGCTTCAGCATTGTTTTAGAAGCCTGCTGCTAAGTATGTTTGGCATTCAACTTTCATTTCATTTAACAAACATTATTTATTTTATCTTTTTCAGATAAATGTCTGGTTAAGGAAAAAATTCCTGAGTTTGAAAGTGGTTTCATGAAGCTCTGAACTATAATGCAGCTCTGACAGCGCTGATTGATCAGCCCTGACCAGAGAGCCAATCAGCACTGAAATATCAATCACATGAAGAAAATAAACAGACAGAAACTAAATGAGGTCAGCTCTCCACAGACAATCTGACCCTCCTTTTTATGGGCATAAATTATGAGCTGTTCACAACATCTCTGGAAACATTGATCATTTCTCTGCTGCTGCTTTCTGAGCAGGTTGAAAAATCCTCATGACATCAACAGCTGATGAACGAGGTCACATTTCTCATTATATGGTTATTATTTTATCTAAACTCTTGTCTTCCATCTCTTCTCTACTTACATATCTGACCATAGAGTCTCTTCACCAGGTGCAGAACAGAGATGATGCAAAACTGTCAAAGAGGAGTATAAGAGCTCGCAAACAGAGTCATCAGCATGTCATGTTTGAGCAGAACCCCAATTGTTTGCTAAAATAACTTGTAATAAGCAAATTGAAACCATATGTGGGATGCTGGATATTGCACTTCAATGAAATATTATACTGCTATAACTATATATCGTTCCATCTTAGAGAACAGGTTCCTCCAGCTAGGGTTCTGTGCCCACTTATTCAACTGTGTGCTGTTTTTAAACAGTTAAAGAAGATGAGAGGAGCTCATGTGATGTGATTGGCTATTAGGCTAACATTGGAGTTGACCCCCACTCTGCCATTGGCTAGTTCTGGCACAACCTAACCAACAGCCACATTTGTATATATTTATAGTTTTTTATATATCTGTGTACTCCATGTCTTCTGTTGTGTTTTTAATGGCTGCTGAAAGTGAACTCCTCTGACCCCTGACCTATCCCTCCTCTGTGGTGGGCAGCAGGTGGTCATCACTTTTTATATGATCAACGTTGGTTTTTTGGGTTAACTATTTAAATATACATAAATATACACACATAGTACATAGAGTATGCTTGTGGACAGTTGTGGATTGAATCAATCAGTAAAATGAGGCCAGATCACCAGAGAGGAACTCATGGCTGAGCTGACTGATGGCAGTTCAAATGTGTGTCAGAATAAGCAGTCATCAGTCATTCATTTCCAGGGGGGAGGAAACTGGAACATCAGCCAGAAATGTTAAATGGTTTATGGAGGTGACAAAATGGACTGTTGTTGTTGTTGCAGTGTAAAGATGTGCAGAATAAAGAATAAAAATGTAAACTCACCCTGGACAGGACAACCTCTAAGGTGATGTTCTGAGGAGGTGCACTGGGCACTGCAGAGACAAACATAAAAGTATATAAATATATCAGATCAACAGACACCAGTTTATTCATGACTCAAAGACTAAACTGACTTTTTATTTACTTATATGCTATTTTCAATCACTGTACGTTCTTGGTAAACAGTATGTTGAGGAATCTGTGCACTTAACCTGCTGATATATTATTTGTGTCACTGAAATGTTCACTTTTATTGGTGTTTTAGAAAAAAAAATCCATTACCCATCATTAAAAAGTCGGTTAGAGCAGTTGTTCTCAACATTTGGTTTGAGACCCCCCCCAGTAGTACTAAGATAAATCTAAAGGGCTTTTTTTAAAAGGATTTATCTTTCTGTCAAATGTCAGGCAAGTTTATGGACGTGAAACAGTCAAACCCTTGCACAGCCCTGTGTGAAATACTCTGACCAGATCACAGCCCATGTGCTCACTATGCTCAGCCAGGAACCTCAGGAAAAGACATGAGCACACTCAGTGACCTGGTATATGACTTTTAAACTAATCACTCATGACATCATAATGGAGCTAAGAAATGAGCCTGTTATGTCTCCCACATAACAGGCAGAATTATGTTATAACCAACCAGTCTGGTGTGTAGAGGTGTGTGTGGCTATTCTGTAGCAGCTTGCTTTCAATTTACACATAATTGAATCAAGGTAAAAACAGTAGTTGCCCTGGCATGACTGCACTGTGCTCTGTCACAGGCTGCAGATTCATCAACATGTGTGTCCTACTGCCTTCAGACGCCTTCAGAGATTTATTGACCTGAAGAAGAAGCTTTTCATAAACAACAACAGATACTATTAGAATCAATCATTCTAATTCATCAATCAATCAATCCAGACTGGTTTTAAATGTTTGTGATATTAATGTGACATTAAATGTTTTTTTATGCTGATTTAAATGCATCTATTAGCTTTTTTTTTTACTTTATTTTCACAATAGGTTTTTAATATGGAAAACACAGCAGTTCATCATTCAGCTATGAAAGGTAGAAAAGAAAACAAATTGATTAAATATGATTAAATAATTTTCAATCTAGGGGTGTCAAGTGGTGCAGTGGGTTGAGCAGGCGCCCCATATGTAGAGGCTACATCCTTCGCTGCAGTCGGCCCCGGTTCGAATCCCGTATCGGACGGCCCTTTACTGCATGTCATTCCGCCTCTCTCTGCCTCCCCATTTCCTGTCTCTCTCTACTGTGCTCTACTGTGCATAAAAAGCCAAAAAATATACTTGAAAATTATTATTATTTTTTTTTTTCATCTTCTGGGGTTTTTATGACTAATAGAATCTCAGTTTCATTGTTGTGGACAAAACCTTTAAACACACACACAAACACACAAACACACACACACACACACACACACACACACACACACACACACACACACACACACACACACACACACACACACACACACACAAAAACACAAATGCACAAAAACACACGCACACACACACACACACACAAACACACAAACACACACACACACAGATTATATATATAGTCAAGCCCAAAATTATTCATACCCCTGGCAAATTTTGACTTAAAGTTACTTTTATTCAACCAGCAAGTTTTTTTCTGACCGGAAATGACAAAGGCTTCTCCCAGAAGATAATAAGACGATGTACAAGAGGCATCATTGTGTAAAAAAAATATTTCTTAGCTTTTATTTACATTTGAACAAAAAGTGGCATGTCCAAAATTATTCATACCCTTCTCCATAATCAATCAGAAAAGCCTTTATTGGCTATTACAGCAAGCTTTTTGCATGTCTCCACTGGTATTTTTGCCTATTCATCTTTAGCGATGAGCTCCAACTCTTTCAGGTTGATGGGTCTCCTTGCCATCACCCTAATCTTTAGCTCCCTCCACAGATTCTCAATCGGCTTCAAGTCAGGACTCTGGCTGGGCCACTGCAAAACGTTAATGTTTTTGTCCGCTAACGCATTCTATCACGCACTCTTGCGTGTGTTTTGGTCGTTGTCGTGCTGAATGTCCACTGGTGCCCAAGGGCCAAGTTTCTCTGCAGACTGCCTAATGTTGTTGTTTGAGAATCTTGATGTAATTGCTCTTTTTTCATGGTGCTGTTTACTGTGAATTAGGTTTCCTCTGGGTGCATTGGCTGAAAAACACCACCCAAAGCATTAGTTCCCACCAACCATGGTTTGACAGTGGGGATGGTTTCTGTAAAGGGTTTGAAGGCACTTCTCCTTTTCTAGAGCCAAATTGAAGAAGATTCCATCATTGTGGCCACACAAATTCAATTTTTGTTTTCATAAAACAGACGACCAGAAGTCTTCTTCTTTGAATCTAGATGATCATTTGCAAAGGCCAAGCGGGCTTTTTTGTGTTCCTTAATCTGGACGAAGTGCATCCTCCTTGGTCTGCGTTCCATGGGAACCCAGCAGTAGTGCAGTGATCATTGAGGACTGTCTGCCTTGAGATGTTGTACACCAGCAGAGCCCCAGATTCACCAGGATGTGCCTTGGTGTGATCCCTTTGATTCTTCTTCACCTCTCTCACTATCCTCCCTGGCACACAGGTTGTCACTTTGGCTTCCCGACACACGTCCTCGTGGAGATTTTCAACAGTGCGGACAGTCTTTGTTATTTTTTTAAATAATACTTTCGCAACTGTAGCCTACTGGAACTTTGAAAACATTTAGAGTATGGCCTTGATGCCTTGTCCCTGACTTGTGCAAGCAGACCACAATGCGCAGCCACAGGTCTTTCAAGTGAGCTCCTTTGTGCTTAGCCACTGACCTGTCCTCCACAAACCAACTTGCGAGAGCTGCTGTTTTTCACGCTGTAAGTTGATTAAAACAGCTGTTCCCAATGAATTCAGGGTAAATTTAAGATGCTTTAAGAAAGCCTGGACTAGTTTGGAATGGTATAGAACTTTGGATTTTCCCATAGACTGTGACAGTTTGCAAAGGGTATGAATAATTTTGGACATGCCACTATTTGTTCAAATGTAAATAAAAGCTGAGAAATATTTTTTTCCACAATGATTCCTCTTGTACATCGTCTTATTATCTTCTGGGAGAAGCCTATGTCATTTCCGGTCAAAAGAAACCTTGCTGGTTGAATAAAGTAACTTTAAGTCAAAATTTGCCAGGGGTATGAATAATTTCGGGCTTGACTGTGTATACATATTTATATATATATATATATATATATACCTTCTCTTGTTCTCTGAAAACAAGCATGTTTCCATTTGTAGACTTGATCACAGGTATTAAAGAGCCAGTTTAGCAGATCCTTGTCTAACATCTTACAATTGAAGATGAACATCAACTCAATGGATAAATCAGACAGGTGTAATGTTGATAGAAGTGGAGTTTTTAGAGGCTAATAGTTCCCCCTCCTTCCAGTCTTTGTGCTAAGCTAGGCTAAAAACCACCTGGAAGTTCCCAACATTACCTTGTATCTCCCTGAGACTCTGGCCCTGAATAACCTGTTACAGATGAAGTAGTGTTATTAGTTTTTCAGTGTCAGTGTCAGTGAATGAGTGCTGTGCTGTCTCTGTTTGGTGTCAGATCACTCCTTTCAATCAATCATCATGATGACATCAGCACAGACAAGAAGCTGATGGACTGATGCTGGCATTCAGTCTTTGTGAACTGACTGTGTCACTGCAGCAAAATAAGATTACCACCGGAGAACTGACAGGTGTCATAAACACACACGCACGCACGCACGCACGCAACTGATTAAATAATTTTCAATCTAGGGGTGTCAAGCGGTGCAGTGGGTTGAGCAGGCGCCCCATATGTAGAGGCTACATCCTTCGCTGCAGTCGGCCCCGGTTCGAATCCCGTATCGGACGGCCCTTTACTGCATGTCATTCCGCCTCTCTCTGCCTCCCCATTTCCTGTCTCTCTCTACTGTGCTCTACTGTGCATAAAAAGCCAAAAAATATACTTGAAAATTATTATTATTTTTTTTTTTCATCTTCTGGGGTTTTTATGACTAATAGAATCTCAGTTTCATTGTTGTGGACAAAACCTTTAAACACACACACAAACACACAAACACACACACACACACACACACACACACACACACACACACACACACACACACACACACACACACACACACACACACACACACACACACACAAAAACACAAATGCACAAAAACACACGCACACACACACACACACACACACACACACACACACACACACAGATTATATATATAGTCAAGCCCAAAATTATTCATACCCCTGGCAAATTTTGACTTAAAGTTACTTTTATTCAACCAGCAAGTTTTTTTCTGACCGGAAATGACAAAGGCTTCTCCCAGAAGATAATAAGACGATGTACAAGAGGCATCATTGTGTAAAAAAAATATTTCTTAGCTTTTATTTACATTTGAACAAAAAGTGGCATGTCCAAAATTATTCATACCCTTCTCCATAATCAATCAGAAAAGCCTTTATTGGCTATTACAGCAAGCTTTTTGCATGTCTCCACTGGTATTTTTGCCTATTCATCTTTAGCGATGAGCTCCAACTCTTTCAGGTTGATGGGTCTCCTTGCCATCACCCTAATCTTTAGCTCCCTCCACAGATTCTCAATCGGCTTCAAGTCAGGACTCTGGCTGGGCCACTGCAAAACGTTAATGTTTTTGTCCGCTAACCACTTCTTCACCACTCTTGCTGTGTGTTTTGGGTCGTTGTCGTGCTGAAATGTCCACTGGTGCCCAAGGCCAAGTTTCTCTGCAGACTGCCTAATGTTGTTGTTGAGAATCTTGATGTATTGCTCTTTTTTCATGGTGCTGTTTACTGTGATTAGGTTCCCTGGTGCATTGGCTGAAAAACACCCCCAAAGCATTAGGTTCCCACCACCATGTTTGACAGTGGGGATGGTTTTCTTAGGGTTGAAGGCTTCTCCTTTTCTAAGCCAAATGAAGGATCCATCATTGTGGCCAAACAATTCAATTTTTGTTTCATAAAACAGACGACCAGAAGTCTTCTTCTTTGTCTAGATGATCATTTGCAAAGGCCAAGCGGGCTTTTGTGTTCCTTATCTGGAGAAGTGGCATCCTCCTTGGTCTGCGTCCATGGAACCCAGCAGTGTGCAGTGTCCATTGGACTGTCTGCCTTGAGATGTTGTCACCAGCAGAGCCCAGATTCACCAGGATGGCCTTGGTGGTGATCCTTGGATTCTTCTTCACCTCTCTCACTATCCTCCTGGCCAGCACAGGTGTCACTTTTGGCTTCCGACCACGTCCTCTGAGATTTTCCACAGTGCGGAACGTCTTGTATTTTTTAATAATACTTTGCACTGTAGCCACTGGAACTTGAAAACATTTAGATATGGCCTTATAGCCCTTTCCTGACTTGTGAGCAGCCACAATGCGCAGCCACAGGTCTTCAGTGAGCTCCTTTGTCTTAGCCATGACTGTCCACAAACCAACTGCAGAGAGCTGCTGTTTTTCACCTGTTAAGTTGATTAAAACAGCTGTTCCCAATGAATCAGGGTAATTAAGATGCTTTAGAACAGCCTGGACTATTTGGAATGGTATAGAACTTTGGATTTTCCCATAGACTGTGACAGTTTGCAAAGGGTATGAATAATTTTGGACATGCCACTATTTGTTCAAATGTAAATAAAAGCTGAGAAATATTTTTTTCCACAATGATTCCTCTTGTACATCGTCTTATTATCTTCTGGGAGAAGCCTATGTCATTTCCGGTCAAAAGAAACCTTGCTGGTTGAATAAAGTAACTTTAAGTCAAAATTTGCCAGGGGTATGAATAATTTCGGGCTTGACTGTGTATACATATTTATATATATATATATATATATATACCTTCTCTTGTTCTCTGAAAACAAGCATGTTTCCATTTGTAGACTTGATCACAGGTATTAAAGAGCCAGTTTAGCAGATCCTTGTCTAACATCTTACAATTGAAGATGAACATCAACTCAATGGATAAATCAGACAGGTGTAATGTTGATAGAAGTGGAGTTTTTAGAGGCTAATAGTTCCCCCTCCTTCCAGTCTTTGTGCTAAGCTAGGCTAAAAACCACCTGGAAGTTCCCAACATTACCTTGTATCTCCCTGAGACTCTGGCCCTGAATAACCTGTTACAGATGAAGTAGTGTTATTAGTTTTTCAGTGTCAGTGTCAGTGAATGAGTGCTGTGCTGTCTCTGTTTGGTGTCAGATCACTCCTTTCAATCAATCATCATGATGACATCAGCACAGACAAGAAGCTGATGGACTGATGCTGGCATTCAGTCTTTGTGAACTGACTGTGTCACTGCAGCAAAATAAGATTACCACCGGAGAACTGACAGGTGTCATAAACACACACGCACGCACGCACGCACGCACGCACGCACGCACGCACGCACACCATCTTTCACGAACACTGTCACTATCTTATCTGTGAGCATCACAGAAAATTGCAAAAGATAGCTGAAGACGAAGAAAAAGAATGTGAAGATGATAATTAGGCAAAGAAAGGAGAGGACAAGAAACAGGAAAATAAAGAAGAAAAAGATAACAAGAAAGATGATGAGGAAGAGAAAGCATAGAAGGCAAAAGAGTGAAAAAATAAAAGGACCAAGGCAAAGACAATGAAAGACAACAAAATGAAGATGAAAGTTAAGAAAACAAAGACAAAGTTGAAGATAAAGGAGAAAATGGAAGGAAATGAGAACATGAAGATCAAAACAAAGATGATGGAAGAGAAGACATGAAGTTTAAACATGAAGGCAAAGAAGGAAATGAAGAACAAGCTGAAAAAGACAAATACAGGATAGGTAAAGTAGTAAACAAAGATGATGGAAGACGTAGGGAATGATGAATACCAAGGAAACAAAAAGATGAAAACAAACAACATGAAAAACATGGTGATAGTGAAGAAGAAGATGAATAAGCAATGGGAGGAAGAGTATGCATAGAATAATGAGGAAGAGGCAGCTGTGTGGTTATGTCCAGTCAATCAGAGATAAACTAAGATGTTAACATTGAGAAGTGTTTTGGTTTGAATGAACTGTCTGTCGACACAGACGCCTGATTAACTGTCAGAGGCTCATCTATTGATGCAGCTGCTCATTGTGCGTGTGTGTGTGTGTTGTATTGTGGGTTCAATTAGCCCACAAGTCATTGTTATCATCCAGATGCAGCCAGAAGATTAACAATACAGCCACTCTGCATCTATGTGTGTGTGTGTGTGTGTGTGTGTGTGTGTGATCACTTTATGGTGTGACTGCAGCTGGATGCCTCCATTCTCTCTCACTGCTGATGTATGGAAGTTTATGAACAACAACATTCCATCTGTGCAGCAGTCAGCAGCTGAATGTTAAAGTCAGGGCTCAAGTCTCATTTAGAGGAGATATTAAAGGACCAGACTGTGGTGTAGCTCCGCCCCCCATTAAAACATAAACTACAGGACAGGAAGCTTTTATTACACCCTCACTAACTTACAGCTCTTTCACAGAAATACAAAGAATAACAGTGGACAACGATTTTGATTTTTTAAAGTCATGGTTCAGAAAATGGCTGATAAGAGGGGCAATACTGAAGAAGATTACAGCAGTTACCTAGATGAAAACAACAACTAAGAGGATTCAGACACTGACTTCTACCTGTTAAGCTGCTAACCAGCAAGTCAATGATCAGGGTGAGACATGGAGGACGAGCCAGTATCACTGCTAGCCAGGGGTACAGATTCACCTGATGCAACGCTGTCACTAAAACCTTTATTTTCTCAGCCTCTGAAGCAGAATCAGAGATGAAATGAAAACCATCGGAGACCTTAAACCTTTGTAAATCATTGCCTTTACGAATGCTCATCAACATTAAAAAAATGAAAATAGTTGAACTGAACTGAAAATGCTGACATTCAGATTTTAAGGAAATCCTCAGGGAGGTTGTTTCAAACAGTGCTGAGGTTTTAGAGGATGCCTCAGGTCTTAATGGGTTAGGTGAGACGTAAAGGGGAACTCCATCATTTTTACACATCAGAGTGTGTTTTCAAGCATTGTACTGCTGCACAAAAGTGAAAAGAGTTATAAATCCTTTAGTGACCCCAGAGGGAGCTGTATGAGGTCTGATCAATGTCCTCATGTGATGTCACTTGAGTCAGCATCAGTTGAGTCTGCTGACTTTGAAAATGAAAGAAGACTAGGTCAAAACCTAGCATATGGATGGGCCGTGTGTGGTCAATGTGTGAAATTGAGGAAATAGTTGAAAACTTTTGTAGAACTGTCGTAAACAACAGTAGTTTTACAGACAGTACATTGTAGTGTCAGCTGGTTTCAGTGTAGTGTCAGCTGATTTCAGCCTAATATCAACCGGTTTGAGTGTAGTGTCAGCTGGTTTCAGTGTAGTGTCAGTCGGCTTCAGTGTAGTGTCAGTTGGCTTCAGTGTAGTGTCAGCTGATTTCAGTGTAGTGTCAGCTGGTTTCAGTATCAGTTGGTTTCTGTCTAGTGTCAATTGGTTTCAGTCTGGTGTCAGCTGGTTTCAGTATCAGCTGGTTTCAGTCTAGTTTCAGTCTATTTTAATAAAGCTGTTCACACACAGAGAAAGTTAGAGGAGACATAATATCTTTATTATTTTATCTCACAGAAAGCACAGTCTCTGTCTGGGTAACAAACTGCTGTCCCACCTCTCTGCCACTCACTGAACAAAGTAGATGCAGACAGGTGTGCCGCTTGCTTGCAGGGCAGTACTGATGACTCTCTTCTATAGAAAGTAGCTAAGGTTTATCCACAAAGTAACTAGGTTTATTGCGAGGTGCTTTTTTTAAATCTACAGTGGCAACACTGTAGCCAGCTGAGTGCTGGTAACTCGGTAGCTATAACTTGATAATGCAAAATATATCAGTCAGTCAGTCAGTCAGTCTGAAAGTGTATCCTGCTCTTCATCTCTGCTTGATGCTACAGACTCCAGGTTTCAATAGCCACTACTACTATAACACACCCAAATTCTCCAGACGAACTGCTGGTGGTCAAGATACATTGCGGGTAATGTAGTAACCAGGTTTATAGAAGGAAGAAGAATGTGTGGAATAAAAAGAGGACACTTTGTGTAGTTCTGCTGCATCAACTTTGATTGAGATGGTGGTGGGGCAGTGGTGGTTGTATTTGGTGGTATTTCTTTGGCTCTGCTTGCCTATCTGTAAAAGTCAACACACGCCACCTAACGACCTAGATCCAGGTGCACTGCAGCGTGTTATAGGTGTATTGAGAGAGAGAGAGAGAGAGAGAGAGAGAGAGAGAGAGAGAGAGAGGACTCCATTACTGTGTCAGGCTGAGAGGCTGAAATGAAACAAGTATCTCCTCATCTCACTGCTTAATTAAAGACCCCTTAGTCCCCTAATGAAACCAATGACAGCAGGAGAAAGAGTGAGAGAGAGAGGGAGAGAGACAGATAGAGACAGAGAGAGTTCATTTCTATGAAAAAAGTGTGTTGCATTTCTTTGGCACTTCTTTCCTTCTACTTCATCCAAACTAATGGCCTCTCTCTCCTTCTCTCTCTTCTCACCACACACCACACACACACACACACACACACACCACACACACACACACACAAATGTAATTTGTCACCACCGATCAGTCAGGCTATACGCAACTACACAATAGAGCGAGTTACATGAACACACACGACCGAGCACGCACACGACACACACACATACACACAGTGTGAGGCAATAGTCAGCACCTGGTCCAGCAGTTTTCCAGACCAGTCAAATAGGTCTAACTGCAGGCATCAGGGACTCTCTGGACTTTTATTTCATGGTGTTTTGAAATACTAGACAGAAAGCTGTTTACGAATTTTTGCTCATAGAGAGAGATTACAGTTCAGACTGGACAGTACAACAGTAAATAAGCAAGCATATTGAATTTACTTTGAGCTTTGAGCTACAGGATCTGTTCAACCATCATAGTTGCTCTCCCTTAGACTGCAATACACACACATACACACACACACACACACACACACACACACACACACACACACACACACACACACGAACACCATCACCACCCCCACCCTTTACCACCACCATCCCATTGTTATCACTGAAGGTAGGCTAAATAACAGAAACACCTGTTTAATGTAATATACACTACATCCTCCACAGTGATCAATTGAATCAACAACTTTCTAAAACTATTTTAATAGTAAATTGCCAACTAAGTATATTAGTAATTATCAGGTGTATGGTCATGTTACAAAGTGCCTAACTAGAATGAATTGGTTGATTTCGTTGCTGTTCTAACCTGGGAACTGATATATCTTGTAACCTAAAGATGTTCTTTCATTTTATTGTTTTATCATATATTATTATAATCACCCTATAACATGTTTTACCCCTCTCTTTCCATTTTCAAATGTAACGCAGTAACACGTTTACTCAGAAACATTTTAACTGACTTACTTTGTTCTTTTATCTGAGAACATTTTTGCATAGTGATTTACTTCTACTGATGTCTTTTCACTAATAGTATTGATGCTGTTCACCAACCATTATTGTGAGTTTCATTTTGGCAGGTCCTGACAAAGGGCTGTTTGAAGGTTAATGTTATGCAGTTAGCAACAACACACACAAACATACATTGAAAGACACACACACCATATGGATATTAACTGTAGCTTTTTAGAGGCTCTATGGTAGCCAGCTCTACTGCCACACACAACAAAACACAAACACACATACAATATATATGTTAATAATAATAAATTATTATTATTATTATTATTATTAATATATATGTTGACAGAGACACACAAACACCATCTCAATGAATTGGATTAATTGGACTCTGGTGTAACAAACCTTATGCAATTTATACTGCCAAACATAGAAGCACAGACACTTTCAAAATAAGAGTCTCAAAAAGGTAAGAGGTAAGGTAGGTCATAAAAGTCAGATCTTAGAAGCCATTGTCTATATGGGGATATAGTGGTATAACTTTATTGCAGATCAGGACAACTCTCTATGACATGAATGAAACTGAAAGTAACGTCATTTGTAGAGATTGAAACAAGAGGAATGAAGTACACGCACCAAGCAGCAGGCACATTCAAAATTTCTCCAGGAATTTTCTAGTTATTATTATTATTATATTACTATACAACAGTGTTCATCATCAATTTGTTTGAAGGCACCTGCTATATTTGCTGCCATGTATAATATTTACATTATGCAAAAGCATTATGAGAGATGTGTGAGAAAATGAAAACTGCAAGCCTATTAGTTTGTCATTTTAAATTATTATTATTATTATTAAATTTTTAACATAACTGGGAAAAACAAGCTCCAAAAACATATAAAAAAAAAACTGCATGTGGGACTGAAGACGTCAACCAGCCCATTAAAGACACATTGTTCTGTTGAATGAAACCAGGGAGCTGTCAGTTATGGAGAGACAGTCATTGTGATCTGGTTCAAAACAAAGTGACACTGCGTTATTGGTTGGACCTTTCAGAAATGCTCACTGTGCAGTGTGATTTCAACTCTGAAGATTCCCTGCTCTCCAGGAGTGCCCATTTAAAGAACCATGGTGCTTTCACAGACGCTCCAACATTTGAGAACTGAGCCTCTGCTGCAAATAGCAACTTTTTTAAAACAAAAAAATGAGTTTTTGTGGTAAAATATTGGAAACTCAATGTTCACAGCTACTTCCAGAACTTTTGACTGTAACAAACACTCTTCTTCAGTGACTGGAAGTTGTTGGAGTAATCACATCAGGGCTGGATTTAACTGTTATGGTGGCGTGGGGCCGCTGCACCCCTGCTAACCCTCCTTTCCTCACTCTGTGTTTATTGCTATGGTGGAATATTAAACATATTTGCTGTGTGGTGAATTGATTAATGAATTTAGGAATATGCACAGTGTAAACACCCTCCACCCCAAAACCCCTGTTGTCTGCAGTAACCAGTTCTGTAATCAAGGAGTCTATCATGTGAATAACAGTGACTTTACCACATGAATTAAAATAAAAAGGAGTCTCTCTCAACTTTCAGTCTTCAGTTTCAATGATACGCAGCTAATAATCAAACCAAACTGATTCAAGATGAAAACATGTTTAAATCCACCTGATGCGAGGCTGAGGTAAAACTTACCATCTGATTGGGTGGTGACACTGGCGGTCTCTGTGGCCGTGCCCGGTCCATAGCGGTTTGTGGCCAAAACCCGAACTGTGTACTCAGTGAACTTATTGAGTCCCTCCATTTTGTAGTTGAGTCCGTTCACCTCCACACTCTGAACACAAAGACACAGCAGCGATTCAGAAAGTCAGAGCTAATCATTTTATGACATTTAAACAACCTCCACATAACAGCTCATGTTCTGACAGGTAGAACTACATCTGTTATGGTGCTGACCTGCTCTTTGCCAGATGGGCTCTCAGTCCACAACAGTCTGTAGCCCAGCACGGGGCCATTTGGTTGGATGGGAGGCTCCCAGCTCACCTGGACAGAGGTGGGAGACAGAGCTTCCACTCGGAGAGACTCCACCCTGCTGGGAACCTGGACTGTAGAGACACAGAGATGACACACTGCTCACACACATTCACAAATACTCATGCTACTGCTACAATTACACCTTCTACTACCATTACTATATTAGCAGAGCCAAACCACTTTGGTCCATTCTGTCATAAATACAATACAGTGTCACGTGAAACAATGCCTAATGCAGTGGTCACCCCTATCCATGTCCCTGGTGGGCTGAATTAATTCAGCCAAAATGAATATTCTCCCTTAATTTTTTATATCTTTTTCAATCTAATCGTTAGCCCTAAGTCCTTCTTTGACTCCATAGATTCATCCATATCATCCTTCATATGGAAGGACAAGCACCCTCGAGTTAATAAATTTCGCCTTCAAAGATCTAGAAATGTTGGAGGCATGGTGCTGCCTAATTTTCGCTTTTATTACTGGGCAGCCAATATATGCTGCATTGCATTTTGGTCTCACTTTCATAGTTTTCATAGTTTTTCTGTGAAAAACCCTTCTATTCCAGCACTACTGGGATCCTCACTCCCTCTCCCCCAAAATAAATCAGTTGATAATCCTGTGGTTTGGCATACAATGAGAATGTGGATCCAGTTCAGAAAACACTTTGGTCTATATGATTTCTCTCTTTCAAGTCCCATTGTATGCAATCATCTTTGCTCGATCCTGCGTTTCAAGAATGGCACAATCAAGCAGTCAAGTGTTTTATAGATCTTTTCATCAATAACAGTTTTGCAAGTTTAACAATTCTCCAAGAAGTTCAACCTCCAAAACACCAATTTTTTCAGATATCTGCAGACCAGATACTTTCTCCACTCTCAGATACACATTTCTTAATTTACACCCTGTATGCAAACACTTAATATCCTTTATCTATGACAAGCTGGCTGGTGTAAGACACGCCCCTCTTGACAAAATTAAAAATGTTTGGGAGCAAGATTTAAATCTTCACTGTCAGACGATATATGCGATTCAATTTGCAAGCTTGTTAATTCAACATCCCTCTGTGCCCTACATTGTTTGTTACAAAAACAAAAGTGGTACATATATCCAAAGCCAGACTTTCTCGTATATATCTAGATGTGAATCCCTGTTGCGACAGATGTAAAAGAGGTGACGCCTCCCTTATTCAATGTTCTAGAAAATACTGGAAGTTTGTTTTCCATGCCCTATTGCTAGTTCTCAGTTTTGATTTAGAACCCAACCTCCTAGTTGTTTTTAGGAGTTATGGGAGAAAATGAAGCACGCCTGCCTCCAAACAAACGCTGCATGCTGTCTTTTGCCTCTGTTTTAGCCAGGTTTTCAGTATTACTTAGATGGAGAGATGTTGCCCCACCCACCCATGCTCATTGGCTATGGGACAGTATGTCTGTTTAAGTCTTGAAAAGATCTGCTACTCAGTCTTTAACTCTAACAAAAAGTTCCTAAAGATATGGGGACCTTTGCTAGAATACAAAAAATTAAGGATGGATTTCCCCTTTATTTTATTCATTTTCTGTCAGTTTATTTTTGTAAGTAATACAAACTGTAGTTGTTTATCCATTTATAAATCCCTCCTTTGTTATTGATTTATTTCCTCTTGCTTTCTTTCCTAAATGTAAAACCCAACTTCCAGCTCCTCTTTGTAAAACTCCACGGGAGAAATATGTTTTTGTATGAGGAATTCTGGGCTGTTTAAGGGGCTTGGGCTGGCAAGGGTTGAAGGGGTTAAGGTTACATGTTCTGCTCCCATTAATATGTACATGTGATGTACAGTTGACATGTATACGTTACATTGTACAAATTGCACATTTTGGTAGTGTAATGCCACACTGATGCACCCATTGTATACTATACAAGTTTGCATTCTGTACATTTGTTGAAAATCTGATAAAAAAATCTTACAATACACAAAAAATAAGTACAATACAGTGAACTGAATTAGTCTGAATATATTACAATATTTTTTTATGGATATTACATTTGAAAAAGTGGAGGTTGAACTTTTTCAAGGCCTAGACATTTTCATCCTCATAAGAGATGTTCTCTTTCAATGGAGTGTCTCCCTGCATTACAGACTGAGCCTGTCACATTAAAGGGGTACTCCAATGATTTAGTGTTGGACTTCCAGAAAGTTCAGGGACACACAAGAGACACATAAAAAATGAATAGTTAAAAATGAGGCTGAGATGCTGCTTTTGAGTCAAGTTCCACAGACCCTGGAAACCCAGAAGAAGAAAGCAATCTCCCTCCACAAAACTTAACTTTGTGTGTGAAGCTGGTGAAGAGCTCCTTTTGCTTTCTTCATGTCTGTGTCTAGTGTCCATATGTTAATTTATATTCTGGCTGATGTGGTACACACTACATAACATATTGAGATATAGAAAGAAAAGTACACGACACACAAAACACAGTATGTATATATGAAAAACCATTACAATGTGTGTGTGTGTGTGTGTGTGTGTGTGTGTGTGTGTGTGTGTGTGTGTGTGTGTGTTTGTGTCTCACGGTCAGGTTTGGTGGTGATCCTCAGGGGGGCGGAGCTCTCTCCGGGTCCCATGTCATTGTAGGCGATGACTCTGAAGCTGTAGCTCTCCTCTGGTTTCAGGTTGGAAACTGTCAGCTCCAAAGACTCAGGCTCTGACACGTTCACTGACCGCTCCCTGACACAAGCACAAATACATGTCACAGTTTTTCTATTAATTATTTATTGTCTACAACTAACATCATGTTCCTTTGTATATTTATTTGATTGCATTTTGGTTTATATTATCAAATTTGCATCATGCCTAACCCATTTAAACTGGGAGGTGATACTTTACAGAGAAGCTACTTTTATTTTGTACCAGTGCAGATAATCAGAGCTGTAATCAGATGTTATCTGTGTAATCCCTCTGTAACCTTGGCTAATCCTCAGATTATAGCACCTCTGACACTGTTCAGTCCTCCACTAATCACCAAATAACTCTCATGTCCGTCTGTTCAGTGCAGGTTACAGCGCTAACTATTTCAAACACTTGTGCCAGATACAGTCAGTAAGCATAGCTTTTGGCTTTGGTCTGGTACCAAACATGTCAACATCAGACACCAGGGAACGTTGTTACTTTATAAGAGCTGACTGAAGTTTGTTGTTTTAATGGATATTCTGCACAGTTGAAAAAATAACACTGGTTTCTCAAAGCATTTACACATAACACAAAAAACAACAATTTTGCTTTAAACTCAGAGGCAGGTCTTTATGTATGTTTCACTGAAGACCCCTTAGAATGTGACAGTCCATAAATGTGTTGCCAGGTTTGAGCTCTTGTACAAAATCCAGTCAATTGTGAGTTTTAACTGAAAGTATACAGTACATTTCTCACTATTTGGTATCCTTTTACACCATGCACAGATACATAAAAATACCTTAATAAATTGCAAGTGTAGGAATCCCAATCCAGATGAAAAACAATTGTTCAATAAACACAACACAAAATGTATCTCATATGATATCAGACACTTAATCAGAATTATTAGGATTCTTTATCTGCAGACCACAAGTCTACAGTAAATTCCAGGTCCATCAGGCTGTTGAGTGTCTGTGTATAAGAGAAAGAAAGTGACATAGCAACAAATGAAACAATATCAGCAGCAGCAGCAGCAGCAGCAGTGAGACACAAAGGTTAAAGAAATATAAGAGGTGAGGGGACTTCTCAGGGTTTATGAATCTTTATTTTCCTCCAAGCTGCTGAGTAAAAGGCAGACAGGCAGAGCTGGATGTGAAGTTAACCAGCAGATCTCTGTCTGTCACACAGTGTGAACTCTGTTTGCTCTTCAAAGGCCACAGTCTCAGGTCAGTCTGCTCAAAAACAAGTGACCCACAGAGAGAGACACTTCTCTGTCTGCCTCTAATGTCACTCACTCCCGCTCATCTTTCTGCTGCTTCTACAGTAGTTTCTCTTCTCTTTTGAAGTAGCAGCTCTTTCTCTTTTTATATCTATTTTATTACAGTCATCAACTGTAGCATTAGATTAGATTTAGATTAGATTCAACTTTATTGTCATTGCACAGAGTACACGTACTAAGACAACGAAATGCATAAGCATAGTCATCTTCAATAGAGTGACAAAATCAACAAAAAATTATCCATGTACTACAAATGTGTTTTTCTCATTTATAAATTCTATGATTATGTTTTAAACTAATAATTGTAACTAAATAATTCTCACAGCGTTGGATATGAAGTTTCCTTTTTTCTGTATATCTTGTTAGAAATCATATGAAAGAACACCCTTCATAACTTCAGATTGCTTTATAAATATCAAGTTTAAATGAGCGGCTCAGGGGGTGGAGAGGGTCGTCCACTAATTGCAACATCGTGGTTCATTTACTAGCTCCTCCAGTCCGCATTTCGAAGCGTCCTTGGGCAAGATACTGAACCCCAAATTGTCTCTGATGTATGTACTGTATGTGTGTGGCTGTGTGTATATGGTAGAAAAGCACTGTATGGATGTGTGTGTGAATGGGTGAATGTGGCTTCCATTGTAGAGTGCTTTGGACTGGAAAAGTTCTATATAAGTGCAGTCCATTTATATATTTCCTTCAGTATCAAAGGAATGGTGATTGTTGTCCATTTCCAAGGTTGCAATGCGAACAAGAACAGCTAATAAATGTATGTATTTTTGTGGTGCAGACTCATGCTAATGTGTAAAAATTATATTCACCAAAAATATAAAAACAAAAAAAACAATAGTGACAAAAATCATTTTTGGTTTCATACTAATAGAGCATCATGAAAATGTGAAATATTACATGAAATTTGTGTAAATTGAATGTTTTCTGTCATTGACTGAATGACACATTAACACTGAGGTCGCTTAGTCATTCACATGCTACTCTGTTAATAACTACATTTAGACCACCTGTAGTACACCCCCCCCTGTCCTGAAGTGGTGCTGGTGATTCCAGTCTCCAGTGTGGCAGCAGAGCACATGTTCAGCCATGAGAGGTCCTCTGTCCGAGGCAAAGACACAAAACCTAGTGAGAAGCCAGTCCAAGTCCGTGCAGACCAGGAGGAAGGTCATAGTTCAGGCTGGACTACAGCAGGTGAATTGAGTTTCAATTCTATTTTTTGTTCATATTTTTATTGTACTAATCTAATTCTGTAAAACTGCATTATTCATATTTGTCTGTTTAGGCTCAATGTTTTATTTTTGTGCCTCCTGCTGTCACTGTGTTTCACGTGGTGATTGCACGCTCAGTGTGTCTGTTCTTTTGTCTCCAAGTCCTTATAAATGCATAATCAATAAATTTGGTCTGTATATTAAAATATTGTGGTAAAGTTGTTGTTGTTAATTAAATGCTATTAAATAGACAGTTTCTAATCATCATTAACAAATGAAAATTAAAATAACAGGTAACAATATATTATGACTTTTTCCATCCCTGTCTGGCAAGCTGACAGAGAAAGTCTGATGTAGCCTGTGTCGAGTGAATGTTTTTGGCCTGTGGGTCCGTCACTTTACACTGTGAGCTGTGCTGAGGTGAGAAAGGACATTCAAGCTATGACTTTTATTTACTATTTGTTACATAACTACTTCAAGATGTGAACAACTGAGTAAATGCCTTCCTGGGCCGACTGCACCATTTAAAATGTTAATACGTCCAACACGTTGGTTTATTGATAGATAGATAGATAGATAGATAGATAGATAGATAGATAGATAGATAGATTGATACTTTATTTATCCCCTAGGGGAAATTCATGTGTCCATTAGCTCATTGTTAATAATAATAATAATAATAATAATAATAATAATAATAATAATAATAATAATAATAATAATAATAATAATAATAACAGTTGATAATCAATAAACAATAATAATTAGATTAGTCCACTTCCTTTGGCTGAGGTGTTGTATAGCCTGTGGCAGTGGGAACAAAGGATCTCCTGAACTTCTCTGTTCTGCAGTGCAGTGAGATGAGATGTTTGCTGCACCTGTAGATGGCCAAGATGGCCTCCATCTTACATTGCATGCATCTCTCCACAACAGTCCTCAGTGAGTCCAGACTCCTGCCAAGCAGAGACCCATCCTTTTTTACCAGCTTGTCCAGTCTCCTTGTGTTCATGTCGGACATGCTGCTGCCCCAGCAAACTGCAGCATAAAAGAGTAAGCTGGTCACCACTTTTACTGTCCAGGTGCACACCTAGGTATTTATGAGTATGCACCACCTCAATGTCCTTCCCTCGAATGTTGACTGGCTGACCTAATACCTGCAGAACTAAGGTCAGGAACACATTGGATGTGTGGTGTGTGTGTCGCAGCTGTAGAACATCTTGGTTTTCATTTCAATGCACATGTTAACAGATTAGAGTGACACACTGCCTGTGTCTCACACCTTGTGGCTGCACAAGTGCATTTAGGGCGTGTCCATGTCTTTTTTAACAGTGGAAAAAACAGTCGCTGCTCCAGGTATGTGGTTCAAAAGGGGTTGTACTTAGTCTCTTCATTATTCAGCCCAGTCCTGACCAGTGAGAACATTCCTGACACAGGTCCTAGCTCTGTGACTCTGAGGGACAAAGAGGGTCTGGGTGAATCAACACACTGCTCACAGCTGGCACAAGTCACGTTAGAAATACACTGTTGCCCATAAAGTTGGAATAATTTTGTTTTCAGACACAATCCTCCGTTTATTCCTATTTAAATGCATCAGTAATCACTTTTGACCAGGTGCAATGATTACATTATGTGTCCCAATTACCCAGGTGAAATGAAATGAATCACATTGTCACAATCATTTCATGGAAAGAGGTAAAAAATATACTGTATTTTATTCCAACTTTATGAGCAACAGTGTATTTGATGTTATATGATGAGAAGTGTGAATAAATCTTCGGTTCATTATAAAACTGGTGACAAATTTAGGTGATGAATGAGAATGTGTGGAGGATTACCAGGTAGTAGGAAGAAAGCTTCTCTACAGAGCATTGTGCAAGAGACATCCATGACATAACGTTATACCCAACACGCAACACGTCACAAAAAAGCTCCAACCTTCTGAGGCTGTATTGTAATGTTCACCTGACTTATCCAACATCTAAGCTCATTTTCAGCTCACTCTGCTTGTGTGTAACAGGCAGAGAGAGAACGTTGTGAACCTGCCAATGTAGGAGCATGTTACTCTCTTGACAATGCTCCTTAAAATAACAGTGAAATACTGCACCACTGACTTCAGACCAGGTTTTTGCTGGTCAATCACTTTCTGTTGCCTCTAGATAATAATGTGCCAACAAAGCTCCTGACCACACCTCATTTTAAGACCAACATACCCATAGGTGCACAGATGGGCGCAAGTGTATTTGCTATTTAAACAACATGGGAGCTAAACGGGAAAATGACAATTTATGTTGCGCTTTGTTAATTGCAGGTCTGTCACCATATGGACATGACTTGTGGGATATGGAATCATCCAATACAGACACAATTTCTGAGGATACTGGGCTGTGGATGGAGAAGACCTAAGCTAGACCCACTGTTGCAAGACTCTGTAGTCTTGGGGATCTCACCTTTAGTCATTCTTGTTGTGACAGTTTGAGTCTGTTTCATCACAGGTGAAGTGAATAAAAGAGAGAAAGAGTCATCCTTGTAGGTGTTTGGTTCAGTTCAGTAGTCTTTTTATATAAAAACACTCAAAATTTCAAATTGCATGAAACTTTTTTCATACAAAACAGGCCTAGAATAGGTATACTACCACTGACAAGCAAAATAATGGCATTTGTGATTCCCATATTCTGAAAATAATAATATCTGGTAGCTGTGACATGTAGTGACTCTGTCAAAAGCCTTAAAGAGAGTGAAAACAGCTTTTTGTCCATCTAATTATTTTTGCTTTCCTTCTTTTCCCATTTTTCTGTCTTGATCTCTCTTCCACTTTCTCTGTTTTACTGTGAATATATTTCCTGGAAGTCATTACAACTGACAAAAAAATTTTCATCCCCTCGCTCCTGTCTTGCCATCTTCCTTTCTCCTGTAATCTTTCATTGTTTTCTCTCTCAGTGTCTCTTCCTCTCCCTCCCTCCCCTCTCATTTTCTGCAAGTTATTAGTGCTGACAAAACCCATTTCTGTATTTTTCTCTAAGTCATTAGAAGTGACAAAACCTCTGCCTCTGTTCCCTCTGTAAGCCATTAAGACTGACAGAATCTCTCTGTCATAGTGTTTCATGATGAAACCTCAGTGGCGTTCTTGTCCAGTGTACCGTTCAGAGTCCTAAAGCACTGCAGGCCAGTTTGTCCCTGAGGTACCAAAGCTTAAAAGCCTGGATGTGAAAGCCTTCAGCTGTAGCCCTGACTGTCAGAGGTTACCATTTAACATCAGCAGGGGACTCGCCAATATGTCACCCAGACATTTTCTACTAGATGTTCAGAGCTGCTGTGTGCAGCAGAGCTGTGAATACAGCAAAGCAGTGTTGTCTTTAGCATACTGTATACAGCTCTCCACCATCAGGCCTCTGTCCTTTTAAAAGTAAACAACATGAAGCTTCCTTTCACACAGTATTACAGTCCTACAGCAGGTAGGTTCAGGTTCTGCTCCCTTTGTAGCTACACAGCATGGCTCTATGGATGTTCCCTTTCATAAATACACATGTGGACAGATGACTGTTTATGTTTTTTACCCACAGAACTCAAAACTGATCATGACTGGGATCATTTTAAACTCATACAGTCACAATCTGGTGCTTGTTGTTTTATGGTACTGTATTGAGAATGTCCTGTAAAAAAACAATCCCATAAGGCGATTGTACAAGCAGTTTATTACGACCCATAGTTACCTTTTATTGTTAGGCGACATCTAGTTGCCATGGCGCAAATGAGAAGGTGACGTTGTAAAAAGAGGGAAAAGGGTGGATGAGACTGCCGTTTGTTTCCATTGTCAAACCCACAGTCTGACTGCTGACTGCTGCACACCCTTAACATGTGCTTATTATTGGTACCATGACAAATATGTGTTAAACTGTGTTAAATGGTTACCAACATGAAAATTTGACATGACTTTTAGTTCATGTTTGTATTGGATTAATTGTGCTTTTCTTTAGTGAAAGGTGAAATGAATTTGACTTCATAACTTCCTCAAAAACTGCTTCTTTAATGATGACCTCATTCTTGTGATTACTAGGAATCCATCCCAGTGGTGGGATTTGTCTGAGCAGAACATATTCCTCTAGACTTTTAACTTCACTAATTCAACACCATGGTTCTGGTGTGCCTTTAGAAGTCAATGCTGTGGGTTCTGTGTAATGTACAGACTGATGTAAAAACGCAGCTGAACACATTGGCTTATGTACTTTCAAAGGTCATTCAGAAGTCAGCAGCATGAGTCTCTGAACCAATCTAGAAATTAAAACCATTTCTCATCTGTTTTTATGCAGCGGTTTTTATATAACTGCTGAAACAACAATAACTCTACTTTGTGACTCTCATCATCTATGTCCATGGGTACAGTGATCATCTACTAAAGAGTCAGAAACCACATCAGACCAAAGGGACAAAGAGGTAAAATCCTGTCTTACCTCTCGACTCCATCCTGGGAGTAATAAACGCCGTACGTCTGCACAACGCCTCCACTCTCCTCTGGGGGGTGCCAGCTGAGTCGGACAAATCGACTGGACACTAGGACAGGGACCAGGTCGCGGGGGGCAGAGGGGAGGACAACGCCTGGGCTTGGGGACACTGGTGGGGGATCAGAGGAGGAGGAGTAAGTCAAAGGGATGCCAGAAGGAGCAGGAGGAGCAGGAGGAGCAGGAGGAGGGCGAGGAGGAGGAGGTGTGTGGGCAGGTCTATACTGAGTGGCCGTGGCCTCTGTTAACAGTTCATTCAGGGGAGAAGGAGGGAGGGAGGGAGGGAGGGAGGGAGGAAGGAGAAGGAAGGACGAGGACAAAGGACGACAGGGGGAATTGCGGGGGTGAGCAAAGGAGGTGGAGCAAAGAAAAAATGAAAGGAGCAAATGGCAAATGAGATGAGCAGATAAGGAACGAAAAGATGTGGAAAAGACAAGAAGGAAGAAAAGAAGGAAGAAGAGTGGTAAAGAAGATCACAGGCAAGAAGAAAAAGCAGCAGAGCATCTGAAAAGTTTAATTATCAAGCAAGACACATTAATCATCTGAACGTAAAGAGAGCTGCCTGCTACAGCTCAGAATCCCATTAATGACTGACAGCTCAGCTGCAGCACTTTCACATTTCAAACAGATGTTCGTCAATATTAGATGTCGTTCCTTTCAGGAGCTACATGGGGTTGTGGAATAACTAGCTTTACAGTTCTATAGACTCATATAATGCTTGGTCAGTTCTCCATCCTGAGGTAGAATGTGAGCAGTTCCTAGTAAAAAGACACTGAGAGACACATGAGCTTCAAATCATCAATCTCTGAACCAATATTCACCAGAGATCCGTATCTGGATACTTCATCTGGATAGTGACGTCTGATCATCAACCTTTCTATTTTCACCTTTTGTGAATAAATGTTCATTATTTTTAGTCAGCATTGTAATCACATATTAATATGGCAATTTTGTAGGTGGAGCGGCAACATGCAGCAGAATTGCTTCAAGAGACTTGTAAGGGACTGATGTAATGTGTGAGGCAAGGCTCACATGACAGAGACACAGGTGAAGTCTTCATAAAATATGTGGTTCTAGCAGCTTAGCTTAGCTTACTACTTGCACAGGTAGTTGTGTAAATTACAGTGGACTATCTCGCAAGATAACTGCTAAGAAACCAGCCATCTGGGAACACACTTGTGCTAATCAGTCACAGTAAACCTCTGAGCTTCTTTATGTTCTGCCTGCTAACTGTCTGTTAGCATAACACATCCATGCTTAACAAGCAAGCTGAGAGTTAGCAATGTAGTGAGCCTGGTCCCTGATGGGAAAATAAGTTAATGCAGTTTTGTATGAAATGCATTTTGTACAATCAACTGCTATCTTATAACTGTCTGTGCACCGCTCCTATTTCATGTGGAGCCAGGTTAAATAAAAGTTGTTATATCATCATCACCTCCAATCATTTTGGACTCTCATGTGCAGAATGGTGCAAAACAAATTTGCAGGGATTCAAGAATTGTGACCAGACCTTTACATGGGATCTCTACCTAGGGCGTAGATACCCCCTGAGAATCACCCAGTGAGCTCCACTTTGCAGCGGAAGCTTAAGATAACAGGACCATGTGGAATTAGGTGACCTTTCAACTTGTTTTGATTTTCTTGTGTCCAAACTGTATGAACGTGTTTTTCCTGATACAGATGAGATATCCAGATACAGATCCATCTAGTACCAGCTCACTGTCTATCACTGGCACATTTTTAAACCATAATAATGAATTCTTTTGTGAATGTCTCAACTACACATGCAAACACTATAACAAATGTACACCGTCACAGAAATGATGTGTAGTAAAAATGTTTTCCTGATATGCAGATTTTTTTCTGGTATTTAAAACATTGATGTAAAAAAGAATGAAAATGAAAATAAAATGAAAAAATGACAAGCCCTTTGTGTGCAAGTTGGGGACTAGTTCCATTTCTTTTGTGCTTACTCAGATAATTTCATAGTTCTGTTGTTAATCACTTTCTGTGTTCAGGAACAGGAGAAAGATTTCAGTATCCATTTCCAGTTTTAATTTATTTCAGCAAGAATACACAATTTTAGAAACATTACAACAAAGACAATTTTGACAAAAAAAATCTTAACCACAAGCCAACTCCAGTGAGGTGGTATCACCAGAAAACAGCTCCTGTTTCTACCAGTTTATTCTCCTGCCACTGAAGCTTTATAACTCCACTGAGCTCCAGAGTTTCACATACAGGCAGGCGAGCCCA